>NC_043761.1:760393-792893 GCF_902148845.1 Salarias fasciatus | reverse complement strand
TAGCACGGTGCCAGAGAAGAGCGCCGCGGCTGGCGGGAGAGGCTCCAGCATACGAGCTAATTGTGGCTAAGTTAGCGAAAACTGTCAGCTGACCCACCTGAAGACGGTAGACGAGCTGACTTTATGATCACACTGGCGATGGATGAAGAAAGTTAGCTGAAATGAGCGATTTTGCAGAGAGGATGTCCCGCTGAAGCCCCCCTGCCGTGGCCCCCGCTAAATCGGTAGGATCTAAATAACTTCTGGACTCCGAGCTGCACCATGTCTGTCTGAGTGAGTATATGAGCATGACTCACCTAGAAATAAGGTCCAGGTGTCAAAAAACCAGAGTTACCCTTTAAAAAGTGAGCGAAAACACTGATCTGAGGTAATCTGGATGGGATCTGAGGTAATCTGGATGGGATCTGAGGTATTCATGACTAGAGCTGTTTTAAGCTAGCCTTGATCTGTGGAGAACTGGACTGGATCTGATATAATCCTGAGTGGATCTGAGGTAATCCTGAGTGGATCAGAGGAAATCTGGGCTGGATCTGTGCTGAACTGGATTGGATCTGAAGTAATCTGGACTGGATCTTTGCTGATCTGGACAGGATATGTGGTAATCTGAATGAGATCTGAGGTATTAGTGACAAGATCTGTTTTGATCTGTCCTGGATATGTGGTAATCTGGACTTGATCTGTGGAGAACAGGACTGATCTGAGGTACTGTGCACTGGATCTGCAGCTCAGGATGGATTTCCTCTGCAGCGGCGGTTACGGCGGCGGCGGCGGCCTTACGGATTTGCGGATGTTGACGCGGGGTTTGGGGACGGGCTTGCTGGGCTTGCTGTCGAAGCTCTCGGGCAGCGTGGACGAGCCGTGGCCGCTCTTCCGGGCCTGCAGGGCCAGCTGGTAGGCCACCTCGAAGGCCTGGCCCAGCGTCAGGATGATCTCGTAGGCCAGGTTCTGGACGGGGAGAGCAGAGAGGCGTGAGGTTGTGGCGGCGGCGGCGGCGGCGGCGTCGCTCCGGACTCGGGGCTCACCACGTCGAAGGCGGTGAAGACGTGGCAGTAGTGGTGGCTGGACTTGAGGTCTTTGGTGATGTAGGCGAACGTGGACAGGTCCTCCGGGTCCTGAGCGGCGCAGGAGATGTTCCGGATCTCGTGTTCGGCGATGATGTTCTGCTGAGCGGCAGAAAGAGAACGGAGGGGAAGATAAAGAGGTGCAGGGACGGAGGCCGCCTCCCCACAGCCGACCAATCACAGCTTCAGCTGGTTTTATTGACCCAGAGCCAACCAATCATAGCTTCAGCTGGTTTTATTGACCCAGAGCCGACCAATCACAGCTTCAGCTGGTTTTATTGGCCCAGAGCCGACCAATCACAGCTTCAGCTGTCTTTATTGACCCAGAGCCGACCAATCACAGCTTCAGCTGTCTTTATTGACCCAGAGCCGACCAATCACAGCTTCAGCTGTCTTTATTGACCCAGAGCCAACCAATCACAGCTTCAGCTGGTTTTATTGACCCAGAGCCGACCAATCACAGCTTCAGCTGGTTTTATTGACCCAGAGCCGACCAATCACAGCTTCAGGTGTCTTTATTGACCCAGAGCCGACCAATCACAGCTTCAGGTGTCTTTATCGACTCTGATCTGAACCAATCAGTTTCAGCTGTATACACTGACATGTGTTTCAGACCTGACTTGACCTTTGACCTTTGTGTTTACGCCCTGATGTCCTGCCTTGTGTCTGCGCCCTGACCTTTGACCTGTGTCAGCAGGAGGTTCGGGAGCTGCTACCTTGTTGGTGGCGTCGATGAACTTCACGCCCTTGTAGGACACGGACAGCACGATGGTGGGAACCTTCTTCATCTGCTCCGTGGACTTCTTGGAGTTCCGGCAGGAACCGGAGAACCGGAGGAGAGAGGCAGAGTGAGAGGCGGATCGGGGACGCGGATCGCTTCAGGACTGAGTGGACTGAGTCCTGCTCGACCCTCAATCGACTGGTGGAGACTCAATGTGTCTCTGTCATGTTGAAAATCACACAGAGGACAAAGACAGCAGGAGACAAAGGACTTTCTAATCATCTGACGTCTTCTTCCCTGACCGGCAGAACCGGTCCGACCTCCAGAGGTCAGCGGGTCGCGGAGCCTCAGGAGAACCACCGAGAACCGCTCAGCAGAGACACTGACAGGTCTGTGAGCCTGGAGGACACATCAGCACGTCTCTCTGTCCCTCTGTTAGACCGGATGTCTCTCTGTCCCTCTGTTCATCAGCATGTCTCTCTGTTACATTATGTCTTGCTATGTAGCTCTATGTCTCACTCTGTAACACCATGTCTCACTCTTTGGCACTCTGTCTCACCTTGTACGGTTCACATACTGAGGTAGTCCGGGGAATTGAACCTGCGTTCACTGCCTCCAGTGAGCTCAGGTTTGATTCACCAATAACAATCTGATCAGTGACGGCCGGAGGACAGAGACAGTAGAGGACCAGAGACATCAGGACAGAGGACAGAGACAGTAGAGGACCAGAGACATCAGGACAGAGGACAGAGACAGTAGAGGACCAGAGACATCAGGACAGAGGACAGAGACAGTAGAGGACCAGAGACATCAGGACAGAGGACAGAGACAGTAGAGGACCAGAGACATCAGGACAGAGGACAGAGACAGTAGAGGACCAGAGACATCAGGACAGAGGACAGAGACAGTAGAGGACCAGAGACATCAGGACAGAGGACAGAGACAGTAGAGGACCAGAGACATCAGGACGGAGGACAGAGACAGTAGAGGACCAGAGACATCAGGACGGAGGACAGAGACAGTAGAGGACCAGAGACATCAGGACAGAGGACAGAGACAGTAGAGGACCAGAGACATCAGGACAGAGGACAGAGACAGTAGAGGACCAGAGACATCAGGACGGAGGACAGAGACAGTAGAGGACCAGAGACATCAGGACGGAGGACAGAGACAGTAGAGGACCAGAGACATCAGGACGGAGGACAGAGACAGTAGAGGACCAGAGACATCAGGACGGAGGACAGAGACAGTAGAGGACCAGAGACATCAGGACAGAGGACAGAGACAGTAGAGGACCAGAGACATCAGGACGGAGGACAGAGACAGTAGAGGACCAGAGACATCAGGACGGAGGACAGAGACAGTAGAGGACCAGAGACATCAGGACGGAGGACAGAGACAGTAGAGGACCAGAGACATCAGGACGGAGGACAGAGACAGTAGAGGACCAGAGACATCAGGACGGAGGACAGAGACAGTAGAGGACCAGAGACATCAGGACGGAGGACAGAGACAGTAGAGGACCAGAGACATCAGGACAGAGGACAGAGACAGTAGAGGACCAGAGACATCAGGACGGAGGACAGAGAGTGATGAGAGGGAAGAGGAGGATTATGGGAAATGGAGGCAGCGCTGAGGAATCCAGCAGCAGGTGAACAGACTGTTGTCCACAGTGCAGGGTTCCCTCGGGTTCTCCACCCGGTTCTCCAGGTGGGACGGCGTTCGGGGACATTTACCCTCATCTTGGCGCAGGCGTCCTGAGTGGACTCGGTTCCTCGCAGCTCCTTCACCAGCATGGAGCCCAGGTACTGCAGAAACCACAGAAGAAGAAGAAGAAGAAGAAGAAGAAGAAGAAGAGAACCCGTCAGATTCTTGAGGACAACCTCGGGGCTCGGTGGAGGCTCCGCAACGAGCTGCCACTGAGCAAGGCACTGAAAGCAAACATTTACAATTAACCTGACGTCACTGACAACCACCGAGAGCTGATGACCTCTGATGACCTCTGATGACCCCCGACCCTGTTACTGCTCTTACTATCCTTACTGCTGTTACTGCTGCTGTTACTGTTACTGCTGCTGTTACTGTTACCGTTGCTGTTACTGTTACTGCTGTTACTGCTGTTACTGCTGCTGTTACCGTTGCTGCTGCTGCTGTTACTGTTGCTGTTACTGTTACTGCTGTTACTGCTGCGGTTACTGTTACTTCTGCTGTTACTGTTACTGCTGTTACTGCTGCTGTTACTGTTACCGTTGCTGTTACTGTTACTGCTGTTACTGCTGCTGTTACTGCTGCTGTTACTGTTACCGACCCGTCATGTCTTCATCCTAACAAATCGTTCTGAATCGTTCTTTCTTGCAGACGGTGGCGAGCCGAGGCGGTCCGTCCCCGTCAGGAGACAGACCCCAGCTGGCAGGGTCCGAGTCGTCCACCACCGTCTGTCTGGACTGGAGCAGACGTGCAGCTGAAGTCAGGTTCTCGCTGGCGTCCTGTTGTTCTGTTTTAGCGCCGTCGGCCCGGAACGTTCCGTTCCTCCTCGCTAACAGCGGCGCCATTAAAGGCTTTGGGAGGCTCCTCGGGGACTCCCGGAGGTGCATTAGCAGGGCTCTCTGTCTGGACACGTCCCTCTGCCTCCGGGGGGGCCCGGACCCCCTCAGCCACACCTGGACCTCCTCTTCATCAGCGCCGCCCGGACCCGGGGCGCCGGCGGTTCTGCTGCAGCGGTCTGTCCCCCAGACGGACAGAGAGACGGTCCACATCTTTCTGAGATAAAGACCAGCTCTGCTTTGGCTGAGTTTCATCCTCAGAGTGAAGCAGCGAGGCCGTTTCCATGGCAACACGCTTCTTTATGTAACGGAACGTAGAACAACGAGAACAGCTGAAGCCGAGAACAGGACTGCCACAGAACCGAGACGCTTCAGCCTCAGAAGACAGGAGGGACACCAGGGACAAGGAGGACGTGAGAGGCACGAGGGACAAGGGGGACAGAAGAGATGTGAGGGACATGAGAGGACAGGAGGGACACAAGGGGCATGGAGGGGACATGAGGGCATGACAGACATGAGAGACAAGAGGGACAGTGGAGACATGGAGGACGGGGACGGGGACTCACGTAGGCCTCGTAGTCGCAGGACTGGAAGATGAGCTTCTCGGGGTGGTGCTGCCAGTACTGGACCGGGGTGGACGACGTGGCCTCGTTCGGGGGACGGAGCGTGATGGGCTCACACCACTCCCCGGCCTGGGGACGGGGACAGGGACGGGGACAACGGTTAGAGACCAGGCGGAACACCAGAACGGGACGGGAGGCTGGACTCGAGGACAGTCGGTCCTTCACGTCAGTTTGTGGCAGAACACTGGATCAGTTCTGTCCAACGGGTCAAAGGTCGTTTCTGATCTTCTAACAGTTTTCTTTTTAAATAAATATGAAAATGAGCAGGAGGTAAAGACGTGAAAACAAACAGGCCAGAAAGCAAGCAAGCAAACAAGCAGACAAACAAACAAACAAACAAACAAACAAACAAACAAACAAGCAAACAAGCAGACAAACAAACAAACAAACAAGCAGACAAACAAACAGACAAACAAACAAACAAACAAACAAACAAACAAACAAATCTCCTTTTCAGTTCATTCAAACTTTTTCAGTTCTGTCTGGAAATCTGAGTCAGGAAGTTCAAGATGGTCAAAGCCCGAAGATTTCAAAATAAAACCTGACAAAACTCCAGAAAAACACAAAAACACACACACACACACACACACACACACACACACACACACACACACACGCTTGGTGTTCGTCTGCAGCTTTGTGATTTACACCGAGAAAGAGTGTAATCACAGTGAAAACACAGCTGCTCCCTCAGAGTGAGTGTGTGTGTGTGTGTGTGTGTGTGTGTGTGTGTGTGTGTGTGTGTGTTCGTTTTTGGTCCCCACAAGGATAGTAAAACCTGCTCGATGTGCCTTGTGGGACCTTCTTCCGGTCCTCATGAGGGAAACAGTGTTTTCTTCACCATGTTGTTGTTACTGAAAACAGTCAAAGGTCAAAACATTTCTTTAGGGTTCAGCTGTGTGGTGGTCTGGGTCAGGGTCAGGGTCAGGGTCTGGGTCTGGGTCTGGGTCAGGGTCTGGGTCTGGGTCTGGGTCTGGGTCTGGGTCAGGGTCAGGGTCTGGGTCTGGGTCTGGGTCAGGGTCTGGGTCTGGGTCTGGGTCAGGGTCTGGGTCTGGGTCTGGGTCAGGGTCAGGGTCAGGGTCAGGGTCAGGGTCAGGGTCAGGGTCAGGGTCTGGGTCTGGGTCTGGGTCAGGGTCTGGGTCTGGGTCTGGGTCTGGGTCAGGGTCTGGGTCTGGGTCAGGGTCAGGGTCAGGGTCAGGGTCTGGGTCAGGGTCTGGGTCAGGGTCTGGGTCAGGGGCTAGGAAATACATTATGTCAATGAGTGTCCTCACAAGGATAGAAATATGAACCTGTGTGTGTGTGTGTGTGTGTGTGTGTGTGTGTGTGTGTGTGTGTGTTCTCGTATTTCTATCCTTGTCGGGGCCAAATGTCCCCACAAGGATAGCAAAACGTGGAACGACGTGCCTTGTGGGACCTTTTTCCGGTCCTAAGTAGGAGAAACAGTGTTTTCTTGACCATGTTGTTGTTACTGAAAAAAGTAAAAGTGCAAAAACATTTCTTTAGGGTTAGGCTTTGTTGTGGTGTGGGTTAGGGTTAGGGTAAGGGTCAGGGTTAGGGGCTAGACATGAATGGGAGTCAATGGACGGTCCCCACGAGGATAGAAATACGAGACTGAGCGTGCGTGTGTGTGTTAGACGTCTGGTTAATGTGATGTGAACTGGTGACGCATAGTAACTAGTAGACACATAGTAACTAGTAGACACACAGTAACTAGTAGACACATAGTAACTAGGCATTTGTTTAGTAACTAGTTAGTAACTAGTAGCGAGTTACTACAAAATCAGTGAACATTACTAACTAGTCACTAAATGTAGCTGGCTTAGTAACTAGTTACTGGCTTAGTAACTACAACTAACTACTTAGTACATGTTTGTAGCTAGCTAGTAAATGTAGTTACTAGCTTAGTAACTACTTGCCATTAACTAACTAGCTACTAACGAGTGATTAAATGTTACCGACTTGTTACTAATTTTTTAACTAGTCAGTAAACAGTAACTAGTTGTTCAGTCGGTGATTTCTTCTGGACTGGAGGATTTTTCAGTCAAAGTTTGGAATCACAGATGTTAAAGTGGACGGACGGACCCCTGTCCCCCCCCCCCACGTCCCCGTCCCCCCTGCCTCCCCCGTCCCCGTCCCCCCGTCCCCGCCCCCCCGTCGCCGCCCCCCCTCACCATGCTGACTTGGGCCATCTGTCTCTCCAGCTTGGACCGGGGGACGTCCTCGAAGTAGTTGTCGCTGCTGCGCTGGCGGCGCCGGGCGTCGGCCTGCATGATGAGGTGCTGCACGTCCAGCGAGCCGCCCGGGACGCCGAACGCCGCCGGGCCCACCGACGGGCTGAGCTGGGGGGGGGTGTGGTTTCCCCCGGGCTCCTGGGACCAAGGGGGGGCCGGGGGGAGGGGGGGATGGGGGGGATGGGGGGGATGGGGGGGGGGGGGGGGGGGGGGACAAGCTTCACTCATCACTCTGTCATCACTGAGAGAAAACAGACTTCTCCTCTGATTTCTGCTGCTGGTCAGCTGATCGTCACATGACAGGAAGTGGATCGTCACAGACAGGAAGTGGATTGTTACATGGATAGGAAGTGGATCGTCACAGACAGGAAGTGGATTGTTACATGGATAGGAAGTGGATCGTCACAGACAGGAAGTGGATCGTCACAGACAGGAAGTGGATTGTTACATGGATAGGAAGTGGATCGTCACAGACAGGAAGTGGATCGTCACAGACAGGAAGTGGATCGTCACAGACAGGAAGTGGATTGTTACATGGATAGGAAGTGGATCGTCACAGACAGGAAGTGGATCGTCACAGACAGGAAGTGGATCGTTACATGGATAGGAAGTGGATCGTCACAGACAGGAAGTGGATCGTCACAGACAGGAAGTGGATTGTTACATGGATAGGAAGTGGATCGTCACAGACAGGAAGTGGATCGTCACAGACAGGAAGTGGATCGTCACAGACAGGAAGTGGATCGTTACATGGATAGGAAGTGGATCGTCGCAGGGGGGGTGTTGTTTATTGACAAAGATTTAACAGATGTTTCTGTGAAGCTTCAAAATGAAGCCTCTAAATGCTGCTCCGTGTCCTTTAACTGAGCATTTTATGCTGTGTGTGTGTGCGTGCGTGCGTGTGTTCCATTACTAAAACCTTTATAAAGCCGTCAATATTGTGTTTCAAATTAACTGGTTTCCTTGCTAACTGGTGACTGACTTCCTTTAGCACTTCCTGCTGCTGCTGCTAGTAGCAGCAGATGTTGAAATCAGGCTCATAAAAGGTCTGAACGGCTTTTTGTCTGGTTTTTAACATCTATCAGCAACAAGGGACGAGAAAGAAACCCAGTCGCCAGTTAATAGGGAATCAGTTCTTCCAAAACCCCGGCTCCTCTCCGGGTTCTGGACACTCCTCCTCCGCTAGTTAGCTGCTGCGTTCAGGTGACTGGAGCTGCTGCGGAAAAGTGAAACTCGGTCGTTCACATGAAGGCAGCTGGACTGAGGAGACACTCAGGAGACACTCAGGAGACACTCAGGAGACACTCAGGAGACATGTGAAGGAAGCGTGGACAGTTTGCACAAAGGAACGGCTCTCGGACAGCTGAGAACCGGCTCTCGTCGTTCACTTGAAAGAGCCGTTCAACGAACGACTCGTTCATTGAACGCCGCGGCGCTACAGGGCAGCACATGTGTTTCCTCCCGGTTCCATAGCTACGGCGCACCAGACTAAGGCTGAATCCCATTTCACCCCTTAGCCCTTCCCCTTGGCCCTACCCCTCGTTTTGCGCGTTCACGTGGAGGGGTAGGAGTGTCCCAATTGTCATTATGACGGAGGGGTAGGGCCAAGAAAGAGGGCCAGTCACCCCTCCAAAAGGAGATTCTCGAGAGGCACACTCCAAACGGAGGGGTATCGGCCGATGGCGAGGGGCGCTTGTTCTTTCAGCCTAGGTCATGCCTGGCGGGCGGGGTTAATTCACTTCCGCATTGACTGGAGTGATCGTTTCCACACCCGCGCATTCCAGGCGCATTCCAAACACAACAGATAGACGATTATTTTAAATAAAACTGGTTTCTTCAACACGGCCCGCCTGGAATGCGCGGGTGGGAAACGAGCGCCCCCGCCAATGCGGGAAGTGAACTAACCCCACGGTCCAGGCGAACAAAACAAGCGCCCCTCGCCACCGGCGCCACTGGATGACAGATTTCTCAGAAAGCCTTCCAAGATCGGCAAGATGGCGGCGTCCGCAACGAAAGACGTTCATAAATGTCAGTATTTTGTCAATTAATGAAGTTTTAAATGTAAGAAAAACATTCTTCTTCGGCAGATAATTGTCGCATCTGCCTACGTCATCGGCAGCGGCGACTACTGATGACGTACGCGATTGTCGGAGGGGTGTCCCAATTCGGAGGGGTTGACTTTCTCCCCTACCCCTTAGCACTCCGTTTCATAGGCGGAGGGCTAAGGGGAAGGGCCAAGGGGAAGGGCTAAGGGGTGAAATGGGATTCAGCCTAATTTACCGGTATTTTTTTCAGCGTGACAAATACAATGTGTGCCGTGACTGCGTGACAACACACCGAAATGCGTGACGCTTCAGAGCCCTGCTGCTGCATCGTGTTGTCAGACATGAGAACGTCCGCGGTCCGCATTTCTACCAGCGCTCACAGACGTCTGCAGCTTTTTACGTAGTTTAATGAGGCGGAGCGTTCCGGCGGGTTTTGATGTCAAATTGCGTACCTGCTACGCAAAATGTGTACAGGTTGGCAGGTCTGCATTGCCCGCCCCCTCCCGTGTGCCGGACTGAAGGTCGCGACCCCGCCCCCTCCCGTGTGCCGGACTGAAGGTCGCGACCCCGCCCCCTCCCGTGTGCCGGACTGAAGGTCGCGACCCCGCCCCTCACCCGTAGAGAAATGGCCCTCGGAGGTTTCTGAGGAGTGTCTTCGTGGAGCCGGTCCCCCAGCGAGGCCAGGATCCGCTTCCTGTGTCCAACGAGGCTGATCTTCAACACCTGAGGAGGAGGAGGAGCGCACACACACACACACACACACACACACACACACACACACACACACACACACACACACACACACACACACACAGTTAGTCTCTGGTGTGATGAAGGTGGTTTTCTGTCTTGAATTCTTCCGTTCAGAAGAACTTCATCTGAAAACTGGTTTGATGAAACAAACGAAACAACAGCAGAACGTTCCGCTGGCAGAACGTTCCGCTGGCAGAACGTTCCGCTGGCAGAACGTTCCGCTGGCAGAACGTTCCGCTGACAGAACGTTCCGCTGGCAGAACGTTCCGCTGTTGTTCTGTTTCTTGTTCTCCTGCATGACCCAGAATTTATAGAGCGGAACAACTGAACGGCTTTCAGAGCAGATAATGAACTCATTATGTCTGCATGTGTGATCCAGACCATCAGCAGGAGAACCGACACACCGAGAACCTCCCAGAGGAAGAACCTGACAGAACCACAGTAAATGATCTCCTCCTCCAGCGGCGTCTGGCAGGTGGAGAACAGGTTCTGTCAGAACACTAGAACAGAAGCACACCACCACCAGAGAGCCTGGGAACCGTGGAGAACATGCAAACTCAGGAACAGCGATACGGTTTGTTCTTCTGCAGGAAAGTCAGACGACTCCAAACACTCTCTGACCGGAGGCTCTGCGTTGCCAGGTTGGACGGTTTCTGCTAAATCAGGGATCTCTGAACCCGTCGGGCGGCTGACGAGGTTCTGAGTTTGAGACGCAGGTTTAGTTTGACAAATCCGGTTTTAACGTTCTTTTTCTACAGAGATGGACGGATCTGGCAACCAACTGACAGACCGGAGCCGGACCGGAACCGGACCGGAGCCGGACCGGAGCCGGACCTGAGCCGGACCGGAGCCGGACCGGAGCCGGGCCGGAGCCGGACCGGAGCCGGACCGGAGCCGGACCGGAGCCAGTGTGAGCCCGGCTTCAGAGGGTCTGATATGTTCAGCTCCTGCTGTGATTCTCCAGGGAGAAAATATGGAACCACAGGTCGACACGCTACTATTTCATGACACACACCTCAAGAGATGAGTATCTAATGTGTGTGTGTGAGTGTGTGTGTGTGTGTGTGTGTGTGAGTGTGTGTGTGTGTGTGTGTGCGCGCGCTGTTCTACCCTCAGAGGTTCACCACCTGACAGATGAGTCACATTACAGGGACCAGATTAAAACCACATCATATATAGATCATTTCAACAGCTCACAGCATCCAGACCTGTGTGTGTGTGTGTGTGTGTGTGTGTGTGTGTGTGTGTGTGTGTGTGTGTGTGTGTGTTTGTGTGTGTTATACTCCTGTCTTACGCAACAGCATCTACTTCAAATACAGTACGAGCCTCAACCTCAGCCTGAAGTTCAACTGTCACCATGGCAACACAGAGCTGCAGCAGCAGTCACCCACACACACACACACACACACACACACACACACACACACACACACACACACACAGTTAAACAGCTGTTCCAGTGGGGGCAGGAGGTGATCAGTTCTCCCTGGAATCAGAGCAGCTTTTATTTTGAAACGCTGTTCTGTGTGGAGCTTCACTGCAGCAGCCGGAGGCCGAGTCCAGGTCTAGGTACAGTCCACGTCTAGGTACAGTCCAGGTCTAGGTACAGTCCACGTCTAGGTACAGTCCAGGTCTAGATACAGTCCAGGTCTAGGTACAGTCCAGGTCTAGGTACAGTCCACGTCTAGGTACAGTCCAGGTCTAGGTACAGTCCAGGTCTAGGTACAGTCCACGTCTAGGTACAGTCCAGGTCTAGGTACAGTCCAGGTCTAGATACAGTCCAGGTCTAGATACAGTCCAGGTCTAGATACAGTCCAGGTCTAGATACAGTCCAGGTCTAGGTACAGTCCACGTCTAGGTACAGTCCAGGTCTAGATACAGTCCAGGTCTAGGTACAGTCCAGGTCTAGGTACAGTCCAGGTCTAGGTACAGTCCACGTCTAGGTACAGTCCAGGTCTAGGTACAGTCCACGTCTAGGTACAGTCCAGGTCTAGGTACAGTCCAGGTCTAGATACAGTCCAGGTCTAGGTACAGTCCAGGTCTAGGTACAGTCCAGGTCTAGGTACAGTCCAGGTCTAGGTACAGTCCACGTCTAGGTACAGTCCAGGTCTAGGTACAGTCCAGGTCTAGATACAGTCCAGGTCTAGATACAGTCCAGGTCTAGATACAGTCCAGGTCTGGGTACAGTCCAGGTCTAGATACAGTCCAGGTCTAGATACAGTCCAGGTCTAGGTACAGTCCAGGTCTAGATACAGTCCAGGTCTAGATACAGTCCAGGTCTAGATACAGTCCAGGTCTAGGTACAGTCCAGGTCTAGGTACAGTCCACGTCTAGGTACAGTCCAGGTCTAGGTACAGTCCACGTCTAGGTACAGTCCAGGTCTAGGTACAGTCCACGTCTAGGTACAGTCCAGGTCTAGATACAGTCCAGGTCTAGATACAGTCCAGGTCTAGGTACAGTCCAGGTCTAGGTACAGTCCAGGTCTAGGTACAGTCCAGGTCTAGATACAGTCCAGGTCTAGGTACAGTCCAGGTCTAGATACAGTCCAGGTCTAGGTACAGTCCAGGTCTAGGTACAGTCCAGGTCTAGATACAGTCCAGGTCTAGGTACAGTCCAGGTCTAGATACAGTCCAGGTCTAGGTACAGTCCAGGTCTAGGTACAGTCCAGGTCTAGGTACAGTCCAGGTCTAGGTACAGTCCACGTCTAGGTACAGTCCAGGTCTAGGTACAGTCCAGGTCTAGATACAGTCCAGGTCTAGATACAGTCCAGGTCTAGATACAGTCCAGGTCTGGGTACAGTCCAGGTCTAGATACAGTCCAGGTCTAGATACAGTCCAGGTCTAGGTACAGTCCAGGTCTAGATACAGTCCAGGTCTAGATACAGTCCAGGTCTAGATACAGTCCAGGTCTAGGTACAGTCCAGGTCTAGGTACAGTCCACGTCTAGGTACAGTCCAGGTCTAGGTACAGTCCACGTCTAGGTACAGTCCAGGTCTAGATACAGTCCAGGTCTAGATACAGTCCAGGTCTAGATACAGTCCAGGTCTGGGTACAGTCCAGGTCTAGATACAGTCCAGGTCTAGGTACAGTCCAGGTCTAGATACAGTCCTGGGTTCTTCAGCTGGTCTTTATCCTGTTGAACCTGATTCAGAGGTTCCAGGTCCGTCGGTTCTTCTGATCCTGTCCTCTCAGGTTCTACAGACTGGATTAAAGTATCAAACGGTGACACCACCCAGACCCCAGCTTCCTCCACCCAGACCCCAGCTTCCTCCACCCAGACCCCAGCTTCCTCCACCCAGACCCCAGCTTCCTCCACCCAGACCCCAGCTTCCTCCACCCAGACCCCAGCTTCCTCCACCCAGACCCCAGCTTCCTCCACCCAGACCCCAGCTTCCTCCACCCAGACCTCTGCTCCGTCAGCTACGACCAGAACAACTCTGAGCCTGACAGGAACCCGCCGGAGGAACCTCCCAGAGGAACCCGCCGGAGGAACCCGCCCACAGCAGAACACGGAGAACTGTCCACACAGAGAAGACGAGTCGGAGATCAGAACCTCCAGACAGGACTGAGGAGAACCCTGAAGCAGCACACTGGAACCTGGAACTCTGAACTGGATCTGGACCAGAAACCACGAGGCCCCCAGTGGAACCAGGACCAGTGAGTCACCTGCTGTGAGGTCGCGACCTCTAGGCGCTCAGTGAAGACAACCGATCTGGAAACAGCTGAGCAGATCCAGGCTCAAGGTCATTTCTCAACACACCAAGGTCACCTGGTCCCATTTGGATTCTGTTGCTGTTTCCTCTCATTTAGCATGCTAATGAGGCTAATGGGTTAGCATGCTAACTACAGCGGCTATGCTAAACATAGAACACAGTCAACGCCATCACTTCTTGACGCTGTTTCAGGAAGGAACTGTTCAAACTGTTAGCATGTCAGCCCGTTAGCGTGGAAGCTAACGGACTGAAGCTAACTGACTGAAGCTAACGAACTGAAGCTAACGGACTGAAGCTAACGAACTGAAGCTAACGGACTGAAGCTAACGAACTGAAGCTAACGGGCTGAAGCTAACGAACTGAAGCTAACGGACTGACGCTAATGGACTGACGCTAACGGACTGACGCTAACGGACTGAAGCTAACGGACTGAAGCTAACGGACTGAAGCTAACGGACTGAAGCTAACGGACTGAAGCTAACGGACTGAAGCTAACGGATTGAAGCTGAAGCTGATGGACAGTTTGGTGGTTCTGTTAGATGTCTGAAGTGACGTGACGGAACACCGGCAGGAGAACCTGAAGGTGTTGACAGGAGAACGTCAGATCATGTGGATCTTCCTCCATGCTGCTGCTGTCGGTTCCTCCCTGACGGAGAACATCTGCTGTTCTGTCAGCAGAATCGGTTCCATGAGCGTTCCAACTGAAGCTACAGCGGAACGCTGTGACACCTCCTGCTCACACACACACCTCCTGCTCACACACACACCTCCTGCTCACACACACACCTCCTGCTCACACACACACCTCCTGCTCACACACACCTCCTGCTCACACACACACCTCCTGCTCACACACCTCAGTCACGTTCCGGGTGTTTCTGTCACTGGGCGGCTCTACAGCCACACGGTTCCTATAAACACCGGAGAGCCAGCGGCGAGTGTGTGTGTGTGTGTGTGTGTGTAAATACACAGACTGTAGTGTGAGCAGGGGTTACACTATGAGGAAACGGGACACCGATGGTTTCCTAGCAACCGAGGAGCGGAGGGGTGAAGTCTGACGCCGACCAATAGGACGAGCCGTCTCATCGCCAGGAGGACGAGCAGCCAATGGGAGCGAGCCGTTCAGACGGCGGCTGAGAGAGCTCCATTAATAGCAGCAGAACTGTAACTACGACTGGAGGCACAGCCGTGTGTGCGCGCGTGTGTGTGTGTGTGTGTGTGTGTGTGCAAACACACCCAAGCGCCGCAGGATTAAGACAGCAACAAGATAACTGAATTTGCTGTTCTACACACACACACACACACACACACACACACAGCGGTGTGTGTTTCTGGGGTGATGAATGCGAAGTGGAGACGAGCCGCTCGTCACACTGCAGAGGAGCTGCAGCTGTGTGTGTGCCGTGCACGTGCTCATGCACGCTGCGTATTTGGAGCGTGCGGTACGGTGAGTGAGCGGATCGTTCGGAGAGTTTATCTCTCACACACAGACACACACACACACACACACACACACACACACACACACACACACACACACACACACACACGGAGAAGCTGTTGCAGCTCCACCTTCCAGAGTGGAGGTGGAGCTGCAGCAGCCAACAGGACGGCGTTACGAGGAGCCGAGCCGTGCACGGCCCAGTGCACGGCCCGGTGCACGGCCCGGCACGGCCCGGTGCACGGCCCGGTGCACGGCCCGGTGCACGGCCCGGTGCATGGCTCCACCCGGCTCGGCTCCACCCGGCAGCTCAGATGCAGCGGGACTGAAGTCCAGACTGGCTCCTTCAAAATAAAAGAGCAGCGCTGGTGGCAGCAGGTCAAAGGTCAAAGGAAGGAAAAGACGCGAGGGAAGAGCTGACCAGCCTCAACACACCAGTGTGGAACAGAGGTTCTCCGTGTGGTTCTCCGTGTTCTCCCATCGTTTCAGCTCCAACTAGTGGACCAGCAGGAGAACTACAGCGGCTTCACAGCGTCGTCATGGAAACGCCAAACTTTTCCAAAACAGAAACACAAATGAAATGTTGCTCAAAATGTCGTCATGGAAACGGAGCCTGAAGCTCAGGGTTCCCCAGTCCAGTCCAGACTGATCCAGGCTGATCTGGACTGATCCAGACTGATCCAGGCTGATCCATACTGATCCAGGCTGATCCAGACTGATCCGGACTGATCCAGACTGATCCAGGCTGATCCAGGCTGATCCATACTGATCCAGGCTGATCCAGACTGATCCGGACTGATCCAGACTGATCCAGGCTGATCCACACTGATCCAGGCTGATCCAGACTGATCCGGACTGATCCAGACTGATCCAGGCTGATCCACACTGATCCAGGCTGATCTGGACTGATCCACACTGATCCAGGCTGATCCACACTGATCCAGGCTGATCCAGACTGATCCGGACTGATCTGGACTGATCCAGACTGATCCAGGCTGATCCGAACTGATCCGGACTTAAGCCATCACTAGTCCGACTGAGACCCGGGTCTGAAGACCAGACCTGGTTCCCACGGCGCTCCAGGTTCAGGTCTACCCGGACCCTCTGGTCAGGGTCCTGTCAGCAGAGCGTCTGGTTCCTGGTTCTCCCGGTTCTGGATCCCAGATTATTTAAAGTTCCGGAATACGTGGGTCTGACGTGGTCCGGATGGAGGACCAGGTCTGGACCAGCTGGAGTCTGACGCTCCGTCAGCAGCTACAGACAGACTCCGCCCCCCCAGCCGGACACCCGACACCTGACCCCGCCCCCTCCGGGACCCACAGCACCGGCTCTCTGAGGCTTCCTAACGCTGCGGTTCCTCCACCCGGAGGGGGCGGGGCCTATCGCCGACACGCCACCACGAACCGGAGCCCGGCCAGGATGGAGATCCTCCAGGAACTGGATCCTCCTGGGGGTCGGGGGTCAGGGGTCGTCATTATTAGGAACCATTACATCATCACTGGTGATGAAACCAGCAGCTCCATCAGCTGACGGGTGGAGTTCCTCCACCGGTGCGGTGCAGCAGTGTGAACGCTCTCATGAGGACCACAGGGCTCCCGGTTCGACTCCCTCATCGTCTCCTGTTCCTCTGGTTCTGGACTGAACCGCCTCCGTCCAGACACACAGGGAGAACATGCAGACTCAGCACGGAGCCCGGAGTCCCAACCAGGGAACCAGAACCAGAGAACACGGAGGGCCGAGGCCTGGACCCAGCAGAACCCAGCAGGACCAGGGGACCCAGCAGGACCAGCAGAACCCAGCAGGACCAGGGGACCCAGCAGGACCAGCAGAACCCAGCAGGACCCGGGGACCCAGCAGGACCAGCAGAACCCAGCAGGACCAGGGGACCCAGCAGGACCAGCAAAACCCAGCAGAACCCAGCAGGACCAGGGGACCCAGCAGGACCAGCAGAACCCAGCAGGACCCGGGGACCCAGCAGGACCAGCAAAACCCAGCAGAACCCAGCAGAACCCAGCAGGACCAGGGAACCCAGCAGGACCAGCAGGACCCAGCAGGACCAGTGAGGCCAGCTGCTCGGTCCACTTCACACGTCCACAAACCAGCCAGCAGCAGGACCTGTGAAGACGGCGTGAAGACGGCGTCCAGCTGCAGTCTGCTTCCTGTTCTGCAGAGGAAGACGAGGAGCGGCGGGATGAAGGCCAGAGAACCCAGAACCCAGAACCCCCCCCGCCCGCTGTGAATGTTTCCACTCGTCCTGCTGCTGATCAGCGCTCCGCCCCGCTCCGCTCCGCCCCGGGCTCTGTCTCCACCCGGCCGGAGAGGCAGCAGCCGGCACGGAAACAAGCGCACCCCAGGACCGGCGTTACATAACGACGAGAGATCCAGCAGCAGGAGAACTTCTGACAACACACACACACACACACACACACACACACACACACACACACACACACACACACACACAGCAGCATGAAGGATGCATGAAGCAGCAGCGGAGAACAAAAGGTGGAGCATCGCTGTGCTGCAGCTCACGTCTCCTCCACCATCCCTCCATCCAGATCCCTCCATCCAGATCCCTCCATCCAGATCCCTCCATCCAGATCCCTCCATCCAGATCCCTCCATCCAGATCCCTCCACCTCCACCTCCATCCCTCCATCAGGCTCTTACCCGGCGCTCTGCTCCACTGGAGGTTCAGGTTCAGGAGTCGTGCTCTCCTCCGATCTGCTCACTGTTGCTTCACTGCTGCTTCTCTCTCTCTCCCTCTCTCTCTCCCTCTCTCCCTCCCTCTCTCTCCTGCTTTGCTTCTCGCCTCCTCACCACCAGCTTTTGTCTCTCTGTTTTCACTTTCTCTGCAGCTCTCCTCCTCCTCTTCCTCCTCCTCTTCCTCCTTCAGCTTGCGGCAGCCAGACTACATCCAGTACAAGTCCCTGCCTGAGCTCTCTCTCTCCCTCTCTCTACCTCCTCTCTCTACCTCCTCTCTCTCTCCCTCTCTCTCTATCTCTCTCCTCTCTCTCCTCTCTCTCTCCCTCTCTCTCCTCTACCTCTCTCTCTCTCTCCCTCTCTCTCTCTCTCTCTACCTCTCTCTCTCTTTCTCCCTCCCTCTCCCTCTCCTCCCCCCCCCCCCCCCCGCCCCCCCCCCCCCCGTCACCATGGAGACGGCTCTCTGCCGACAGGCTCCTGCTTGCAGGACGTTGTGTTGTTCTGTTTCCTTCGTGGTTCCTGAGGCTCTCGGTTCGTTCTGCTTTCAGAAACTGAAGAAACGACTTTCAGCTGGATTTTACCGTTTTAAAGACGGTGATAAAAACCTTCTTCTCTGCGGACCGCTGAGGTCTGGACGGACGTGATGCAGTGACGCCTCCTCTCTCGGATGGATTATCAGTTCAATGTCTATTTACAGGATGTCAAGGGATAAAATTTTCATTGTAATTAATCACACTTTGAATTACTTGTTTGGATTCAGTTGTTTGCGTTTCACGGCGGTTAAAGCCTTTAAGCCGTTCCACGTTTTCAAACTGACAAAAAGTCCAATTATGGAATTAATCACGATCGAAAGAATTCCTTTACGCCTTTTTATTCCTTTCTATCTTGTCAAAATACCTTTTGACAACATTAATTAATCACAGTTAACAGAAGAAAACATAACAGAATAAAAATTGAACTGAAAATTAATTTAGGATCAGTCAGTCGGATGGAGGGTTTACTGGGGGGAAGCTCCCAGAGGGTGGGGGGGGGGTCAGGGGGGTCAGGGGGCTCAGGGGGCTCAGGGGGCTTCAGGGGGCTCAGGGGGGTTCAGGGGGCTCAGGGGGCTCAGGGGGGTCAGGGGGCTCAGGGGGGCTCAGGGGGTCAGGGGGGTCAGGGGGCTCAGGGGGGTCAGGGGGCTCAGGGGGGTCAGGGGGGCTCAGGGGGGTCAGGGGGGGTCAGGGGGCTCTCAGGGGGGTCAGGGGGGTCAGGGGGCTCAGGGGGGCTCAGGGGGGTCAGGGGGGGGTCAGGGGGGCTCAGGGGGGGTCAGGGGGGGTCAGGGGGCTCAGGGGGGCTCAGGGGGGGTCAGGGGGCTCAGGGGGGTTCAGGGGGCTTCCAGCAGCGATGACCTGCTGCTTTGTGCAGTTCTCACCCTAACGCCGCGCTCACACCGAACTCGTTTTGAGTCAAAAAACGCAAAAAACGCGAGAAGTTGAACGCGGGGTCGATTCTGAGTGTGGGACGCTGAACAAGGGCCGGCCCCCGAGGGACACGCGGCCGCAGCGAGTCTGTGGTGGGAAGGAGGGGCTTCCGGCCGGTCCCGCCCCTGACCGGCGTCACCATGGAGACGCTCTCTGATTGGTTTGCCGCAAAAACGCAGCGTCAAAAGTTCAGATTTCCCACCTTCAGCGTCGGCCGCAAAAACGCAGACGCCAGAATGCCTCGACGCGCCGCGAAAACACGTCAGACGCGCCGCCGGGATTTTCGGCGGTGAACAGGCCGTCCCCGATGGTTTGAATTATATTTGGACACAAAAAACGCAGAAATCATTTGGCGGAGGGAACGGGCCCGAACCCTGAGACTGACGGTCAAGTCCTGAGCCGTGCACCGACGCATCCTGATCCTGATCCTGATCCTGATCCTGATCCTGATCCTGATCCTGACCAGGTTCTCCTGCTCATGGGCCTGGCAGCACGGCCAGTCCGGTATTTAACCACAGACCACGGCTGGAGACCCCACCCCCACCTAAACCCCCACCTAAACCCCCACCCCCACCAGAACTCCACCGGAAGCGACCGGCTCCATGTGAGGTGGCGGCGCTGAAGCTCACTGCAGGCCTGAGGCGGCTCCGCCCACACAGGAACCAGCAACTGATCGGCAGGACGATTCACACAGAACACAGAACACAGAACACAGAACACAGAACACGGAACACGGAACACAGAACACGAAACACGGAACACGAAACACGGAACACGGAACGTTTCCACCAACATTCCAACACGTCTCACACACGCATGAGGACAGCTTCACATCCACACGTCTTCTGGTGCGAACGCTAATTAAAGGAAGCATGGAGCGCTCACTGTGTGTGTGTGTGTGTGTGTGTGTGTGTGTGTGTGTGTGTGTGTGTGTGTGTGTGTGTGCTCCATCATATGAGGTATATGATCCTGCAGGAACCATCTGGTGTTGGGATGTGAGACAATCTGTCCACTTGGAGAGGTGACAAAGAAGGTGAGAAGCACAACGCACACGCGCACACACACACCACACACACACACACACACACACACACACACACACACACATTTAAAATAGTGTCAAAGAAGACAGAACTCCACGGCACGGATACGAACAGTTCATTTTCTACCAACTGCACCGTCTCCATGGTAACCAGTAGCCGCCATGGCAACCAAGTACAAGCAGCAGAAGACAGGCTCAACTCTGGACTGTCCTATTTTAGACACACACACACACACACACACACACACATAGTTGAGGTTGTCCCAACACATTCACCTTCCTGAGAACTGCATGTTGGAATAGCAGAAGGGAATGCATGGACAAGTCAGACCCTGCAGCAAACACACACACACACACACACACACACACACGCTCACACACACACACACAGGCCTTCACATGTAGGAGCAGAAGCTGTTCCTGCTGTCTTCGCTGGAAGAGGAGCTGATGTAACGTCATGAAACAGCACAGAACTCAGCAGATCCCAGTAGATCACCACAGATCAAAGTAGAGCACCTCAGATCACAATAGGTTCCAAAATATCACAGCAGACCCCAACCAATCACAATATGTCCCATCATGTGACACGAGATCCCAACAGATCACCACAGATCACAATATGTCCCAGTATATCACACGGGATCCCTACAGATCACAGTATGTCCCAGCATATCACATTGGATCTCAACAGATCACTACAGATCAGAGTATGTCCCAGTAAATCACACTGGATCCCAACGATCACAGTAGGCTTCAGCCAATCACGCTAGATTCCAACAGATCACAATATGTCCCAGTATATTGCACTGGATCCCAACAGATCACAGTAGGTTTCCAGCCAATCACATTTGATCCCAACAGATCACCACAGATCATAGTACGTTCCAGCAGATTGCTGTAGACCACAACAGGCACACAACAGTAGATTTAATCAGATCTGGGTAGATTTCAACAGATCTCAGTAGATTGCATCAGATCCCTGTATATTACAGCAGGTCTCAATGGATCCCAGCAGATCTGAGTAGATCTCTGCAGTGCTGACAGGCCTTCAGAGGATCTGGAGTCAATGAGTGTGTGGGACTGGACCGTCTCTCTCTCTCTCTCTCTCACACACACACACACACACACACACACACACACACACACACACACGCACACACAGGCAGAGCGGAGGGACGGGGCAGCAGCTCCACCTTGTGGATTTCTGCTGCAGGTGACGGAGGTTTGAGCTGCTCTGTTTGTCTTTCAAAGAGAGGCAGCAGAGACAGGTCTGCTCAGGAGGGACAGGGACAGGGACAGGGACAGGGACACACACACACACACACACACACACACACACACACACACACACACACACACACACACACACACACACACACACACACACACACTCAAAAACGGACTCCAGCCCTCTCAGAGACACATTAACGTTTTGTTTTTCTAATTGAAGCATATTCTGTCCAACAGAACCGAAGACGTCTCATGAATGTGTCCTACAGCGGTCCTCTGGCCCTGTGCCGCTCTCAGCTCTACATAAAGGTCTTTGAACAGGGGCTTTGTAGTGGTGGCAGTGCTGCAATGCATCATGGGAGATCGGGATGAACTATTCAACATGTGAGCATAGTTTTGTGTTTTATTTCGATGTTGTGATGTTACTAGTGTTATTGGTAGCTGTATTGTGTTCTTGTCCAGTTAATCTAAATAGTTTAGTTACTTTTCATGTCAACCTGGATGAGAAGTGTTGAGCGTTTAATCAGCTCCTGCGATGACTCCAACTCAGACCTCAGCAGGGAAGATCCGGACTGTCTCAGTCCTGCTGGGCCATGGCAGCAGTATATTCCCAAATAATCACAATGACAAGGTGAAAAAAAGCCAATTTATTTGACATACCGTATGGGCTCGAATATAAGACGACTCTGATTATGAGACGACCCCTGTTGTTCAAATATCATTTTGTGAAAATAAAAATATATTGAAGACAATAAGGTTACTCATAAAAGAACTTTTTATTGTACAATTATTTAAACCCAAAAACTCACAACAGAGAAAACATTTCACCTGATTTAAGATTAAAAAACATTACTGCAGTATTAAATAAAAATATATTCTCTTTCTCAAAATAAGCCACAATAAGCAACAATTAAGAACCTCAAAGGTTCAATAACTGCATTAATGATGTAAATAACTTCATAACCATCAAACTCCAGTTCTGTTCAGCTTCATGAACATGAATAACTCAGCCTCCTGGATGCTGGGTTCAGTCTGGCCTGTAGAGAACAGTTCTTCAGAGAGAAAGCAGCAGGTTTCAGCTGCTCTGAGCTTTTATTACTTTCTCCTGAAGGCTGTAAAACTGAGACAAACCAGATAAACATAGAAGTGAACAAACACACAAGATGTACCACAACACACATCACTGTCTGAAAACTAAACCAGTCAGTATTTAAAATCAGAGCCGCTAGCTCAATGCTAACTATTAATGGAAACGCCATTGACATGCTAACGGAATTAGCATCTGCGTTCAAACTTCAAAACCAGCAGCAGCCACACTGCTCAGGCTTCTTCTCTCACTGCTGCAGGCTGACACTCTGTCCAGCTCACTAGCTCCCCCTAACGGGGGGCGGAGCCACTGCATGCAGCACAGGCAGTGGCTCCATCCAGTCCTCCATCAGAGCTCCACCCCGTTTCTGAGAAAACCATTCCTGGAAAAACATATCGTCTTATATTCGGGCCCAGACGGTATTTGACAGTAAACGAGTTGAACTGACTCAGTGATCTTGGTTTACACAGAATAATTCAGTTTGGTTTGATCTGAAGGAACAAAACACGCTGGACGTTCTCTGATATATCGCTCTGTATCGATGTGTTTGATGTCAGCAGGGCTGCCTTTAGTTTCTGGATGCAAATCCTGCACACACACACACACACACACACACACACACACACACACACACACACACACACACACACACACCACATACACACACACACACTTGGCATAAGAGGCTGTGGTTCTCCAGCTGATCACTTCACAACGAGCCAATCAGAACCCAGAGGAACTTCAGCTCCACCGGGGAACCCTGCAGCTGCGCCCGCCGTCCAGCAGGTGGAGCTGTTCCTCCACCTGAGTGAACCGGGTGGAGCGAAGAACAAGCAGCACATGCAGGATCTCCACCTGTGGCCGGGTTCCTGCTGGGCGCAGGCAGAACGTTCCGCAGGTCTGGACCGGCTCCCGGTTCTAGCGGGACGTTCTGCAGGACCAGTCCCGGTCCCAGCGGGACGCCGTGCGGCGGCGGACTCACGTTGATGAGCTCGATCTCCCAGATCTTGCGGACCAGCTCCATGGAGGTGTAGCCGCTCAGCAGGAAGGCCTTGGTGTAGTCGCCCAGCTCCAGGGACTCCAGCCACTCCGCCACCGAGGTGGGGTTGTTCCCGTCGTAGCCCACCGGCCGCACCTGAGACCAGAACCTGAGGTTAGCCCCGCCCACTGGCCGGATCCACACGTTCCACTATGGCGACGTTTCCACGGCGACCATGCAGTTCAGTACAGAACCCCCCTCGCCCCCCATCGCCTGGTTCCTGAGAGGTTCCGGCCAGAGGGGCTGCAGTTCTGTGGCTCACAGCACCACCTGGTGGAACAGCAGGAGAACTACACCCTGCTCAGTGTTTCTGCTGTTTCCATGGAGACAGAGGGGGACGGGCTGAGGTTCTCTGGACCAACACAGCCTGGGGGGGACGGGGGGGACGGAGGGGACGGAGGGACTCTACCGTCCCTTCTCCGCTGTTCTTTATCTGGTTTGAAACATCAAACAGCAGAGGAAAACCCCCAGGACCAGGACCGCCTCCTGGACCAGGACCGTCTCCAGGACCAGGACCATCTCCTGGACCAGGACGATCTCCAGGACCAGGACCGCCTCCTGGACCAGGACCGCCTCCTGGACCAGGACCGTCTCCAGGACCAGGACCGTCTCCTGGACCAGGACCGTCTCCAGGACCAGGACCGTCTCCTGGACCAGGACGATCTCCAGGACCAGGACCGTCTCCTGGACCAGGACCGTCTCCAGGACCAGGACAGTCTCCAGGACCAGGACCGTCTCCAGGACCAGGACTGTTTCCTGGACCAGGACCGCCTCCTGGACCAGGACCGTCTCCTGGACCAGGACTGTCTCCAGGACCAGGACCGTCTCCTGGACCAGGACCGTCTCCAGGACCAGGACTGTTTCCTGGACCAGGACCGCCTCCTGGACCAGGACCGTCTCCAGGACCAGGACCGTCTCCTGGACCAGGACGATCTCCAGGACCAGGACCGTCTCCTGGACCAGGACCGTCTCCTGGACCAGGACCGTCTCCTGGACCAGGACTGTCTCCAGGACCATGACCCGTCTCCTGGACCAGACCGTCTCCAGGACCAGGCTGTTTCCTGGACCAGGACCGCCTCCTGGACCAGGACCGTCTCCATACCAGGACCGTCTCCTGGACCAGGACCATCTCCAGGACCAGGACCGTCTCCTGGACCAGGACCGTCTCCTGGACCAGGACCGTATCCAGCACCAGGACCGTCTCCTGGACCAGGACCGTCTCCAGGAACCAGGACGTTTCCTGGACCAGGACCGTCTCCAGGACCAGGACTGTTTCCTGGACCAGGACCGTCTCCAGGACCAGGACTGTTTCCTGGACCAGGACCGCCTCCTGGACCAGGATCGTCTCCAGGACCAGGACCGTCTCCTGGACCAGGACGATCTCCAGGACCAGGACCGTCTCCTGGACCAGGACCGTCTCCAGGACCAGGACCATCTCCTGGACCAGGACGGTCTCCAGGACCAGGACTGTTTCCTGGACCAGGACCGTCCCCGTGTCTGAGACAGCTGGGGTTCCACCCGTCACTCATGGCTACACCTGTATGAAGGTGGAGGAAGCTCCGCCCCCTGGAGGAGGAAGCTCCGCCCCCCGGAGCAGACTGACCCGGGGCAGCAGGCGGATGGCCTGCAGGAGGCGCTGTCTGTGGGCCGAGTTCAGGATGCCGATCTCCAGCAGGTCCTGGTCCTCCACCACGTTACTGCCCTGCGGAGCAGAACCACACACACACACACACACACACACACACACACACACACACACACACACACACACAGGTTAGAGAGTGAACCTCCACCCAGCAGAACACGGTGGAGCCCCAGTTAGAACCCAGTGACCCTGAAACTCCTCAGCAGCTGAAGAACCAGCAGAACCAGGCTCAGAGGAGCAGAACCAGCAGAACCAGGCTCAGAGGAGCAGAACCAGCAGAACCAGGCTCAGAGGAGCAGAACCAGGCTCAGAGGAGCAGAACCAGGCTCAGAGGAGCAGAACCAGGCTCAGAGGAGCAGAACCAGCAGAACCAGGCTCAGAGGAGCAGAACCCCCGAACAATATGAAACCTGTTAACTCACTAGAACCCAAACCTCCATCTCTGGAGAAAATGCTCGTGAAAACCGGATTTATAAAATTAAAAAAACGTGATAAACCCGAACCCGCTTCATCCACCCGCCTGGGTTCAAAAAGAAGCCTGATTTGGCAGAAACCCGCCCAATCTGGCAACCCAGACCCGTCAGACATCAGAGCATTAATAACCACTGAGCAGGCCGATTAACAGAGCACAGAGCAGGCCGATTAATAGAGCACAGAGCAGGCGAATTAATAGAGCACAGAGCAGGCTGATTAAATTAATAGAGCACAGAGCAGGCCGATTAATAGAGCACAGAGCAGGCCGATTAATAGAGCACTGAGCAGGCCGATTAACAGAGCACAGAGCAGGCCGATTAACAGAGCACAGAGCAGGCCGAATAATAGAGCACAGAGCAGGCTGATTAAATTAATAGAGCACTGAGCAGGCCGATTAACAGAGCACAGAGCAGGCCGATTAATAGAGCACAGAGCAGGCCGATTAATAGAGCACAGAGCAGGCTGATTAAATTAATAGAGCACAGAGCAGGCCGATTAATAGAGCACAGAGCAGGCTGATTAATAGAGCACTGAGCAGGCCGATTAACAGAGCACAGAGCAGGCCGATTAATAGAGCACAGAGCAGGCGAATTAATAGAGCACAGAGCAGGCTGATTAAATTAATAGAGCACAGAGCAGGCCGATTAATAGAGCACAGAGCAGGCCGATTAACAGAGCACAGAGCAGGCCGAATAATAGAGCACAGAGCAGGCTGATTAAATTAATAGAGCACTGAGCAGGCCGATTAATAGAGCACAGAGCAGGCCGATTAATAGAGCACAGAGCAGGCGAATTAATAGAGCACAGAGCAGGCTGATTAAATTAATAGAGCACAGAGCAGGCCGATTAATAGAGTACAGAGCAGGCTGATTAATAGAACACTGAGCAGGCTGATTAAATTAATAGAGCACAGAGCAGGCCGATTAATAGAGCACAGAGCAGGCAAATTAATAGAGCACAGAGCAGACGAATTAATAGAGCACAGAGCAGGCTGATTAAATTAATAGAGCACAGAGCAGGCCGATTAATAGAACACTGAGCAGGCCGATTAATAGAGTACAGAGCAGGCTGATTAATAGAACACTGAGCAGGCCGATTAATAGAGCACAGAGCAGGCGAATTAATAGAACACTGAGCAGGCCGATTAATAGAGCACAGAGCAGGCGAATTAATAGAGCACAGAGCAGGCTGCTTAATAGAGCACAGAGCAGGCTGATTAATAGAACACTGAGCAGGCCGATTAATAGAGCACAGAGCAGGCGAATTAATAGAACACTGAGCAGGCTGATTAATAGAACACTGAGAAGGCTGATTAATAGAACACTGAGCAGGCTGATTAATAGAGCACAGAGCAGGCTGATTAATAGAACACTGAGCAGGCCGATTAATAGAGCACAGAGCAGGCTGATAAAGAGAACACTGAGCAGGCCAATTAATAGAGCACAGAGCAGGCTGATTAAATTAACAGAGCATAGAGCAGACCGATTAAAGGTGCTGTAGGCAGGAATTAATGGAGCACAGAGTAGGCTCCATGGAGCTATAAATAACACCAGAGCAGACATTGCCATGAGCTGTCTGTCGTAATTAACTAACTACTAACAGAAGGAAAACATTCCAGCAGCGCAGCCAGGAATAGATTTAAAAAAAAACAAAACAAAAACAAGAACATTTAAAAAAAAAAAACAGTAAAAATCCCCACAATTCAACAGGAAACACAATAAAACAGCTTCAGGGTGAAAAACGGCTCAAGACGGTGAAAATGAAGAAACATGGACCAACAGCAGCAGAAGCTCCCAGGATGATTAATGGAGCACAGAGCAGCTCCTCAGCAGCCCAGACGTCACGGACCAGACGCCTCGCTGGGTGTGGACAGACGTGCCAGCATGGCGGCCATCTTGGAGAGGGCTCAGGGAAGCAGGTCAGGGCTTCTTCCACTTAAAGGAGAATGATTCCGAGTTTTCCACAGAATTCGATTTGTTAAAAACGTCACAAGTGGCTCTGAAACAGGATGCTGGATGTTTTAAAAACTAGATCCACACTATAAAACTGGAGAAGATCTTTGATTTTGTCCCTCTGGATGTTCTGATTAAAACAGATCCTGTACAAACACTTTTCACTGGTAAAGACTTTCTAGAGAGTAAGATGAGAGAGCTGCTGGTTAAACAGTGAAATAAACAGACGGCAGACGGAATCCTGCCTCTGCCTCCAGGCTCCTCATAGGACACACAGCTGATTCACATTATTAACATGTTCCTGCTGCTTCCTGCTGCTGCTGCAGAGAGAACCGACCAGAGACCCTCTTTAGGATGAAATACCTTAAATGAAGGAAGTGATGAGTCCTGCCGGTCAGGTTCTGGAACAAACCATGGAAATTATCGATCTCACAGCTGACATGAAATCATCACATTATTCATTCTGATCCACTTTCAGCTTTATTTTATTTCTGTACGTATTTTTCCACATTAAATTGTAAAAACTGCAGGTTTCAATTCTCCCAGAGGAGGCTGACTTCAGTGGAACTAAACCTGACCTGACGAAGATGCTGGACGCCGTGGCCAGAACAAAACATCATCAATAAACCAGGAGTGTATCAGTCGCGGCCGGCGGCGAGGGGCGCCGGCGGCGGGAGCGCTTGTTTTGTCCGCCTACAGTGCGACTGGCCGGCGGCGTTAGTTCACTTCCGCATTGGCGGGAGCGCTCGTTTCCACACCCATGCATTCGCGATCTGATCAATTTGCGATCTGAAGTGATGTGTCTTCTTTTACCCCCCCCCCCAATTTCTGTCTGAGTCCCTTTAACTCTGTTTTCCTTTTCAAGGCGGCGCGCCTGCCTGTCGTCTTTAAATCCCATCCATTTCGTTGTAACTTGTAACTTCTGCAACTTGTTGCAATGACAAATAAATCACAAATAAATCATTTCATTTCATTTCATATCAAGAACAATCAATACAACAGAAATCCTTAAAGCAATTCTCTCAACAAAACCCTCAGTCCTCCTGAACAGTTCATGCGTTCATTTGTTCGGTTTATCTGTTTCCTCCGTGTCTGATGTTTACAATAAACTGATGGATTTATGATCTCTTCTAAGTTGAAAACATGTTTCTTCAATGTGCTGTGGAAGCGACGACCCCCTCCGCAAGATGGCCGCCAGCAGGCACGTCTGCCCCACAGGCTGATCAATGGAGCACAGAGCGGGATCCAGCTGGCTCTGAACCAAGTCTGGACCAGACTGGACCAGTTCCCTGACTGGGTCCAGGAAACACTTTCAAGACCGTCAGTCGAGCTGAGAGAACCCACACTAGAGAACACTGCAGTAGAACCCGAGAACAACACACTCTAAACATATGGACCGGGACCAGGACTAGGAGAATCTGGACTGGGACCAGGACCAGGTCTAGGACCACAGTTTCGTCCTTCAACACATCTTGGCTCTGACTCCCTACAGGACCCATCGGACCTCTGCAGCCTCTCCTGGGAGCCAGGTTCTCCATCTGAGGCCTCTGGTTCCAGATAGCAGGGTTCTCCTCCTCTGGATTGTTCACCCACTAACAGGGAACGTGAGCTGGGATGAGACCGGACTGAGACAGGTTAGTTTTACCCTGCTGATGATGTGTTGCTGCAGTAGTGATCCTGCTCAGATCCTGGTTCTGCAGGTTGATCCCTTCCCTCAGTTCGTCTTGCTCCTGGTTCTGTTGGTTCTGTTGGTTCTGTTGGTTCTCTCTGACTGTGCTGAGGTTACATAAATAAAGCTGAACTGAACTTCAGAGCCCAAACAGTCAGATTGTCGTTTCTGTCGTTTCCATGGCGACAGAGTCGGAGTCAGTTTTCAGTGATCAAGCGTTATCGACAGGCGGTTGCTCTGATTGGCCAACGGCGGCTCTGATTGGCCAGCGGTGGCTCTGATTGGCTAGCAGTGGCTCTGATTGGCCGGTGGCGGCTCTGATTGGTTCTTCGGCGGCTCTGATTGGTTCTTCGGCGGCTCTGATTGGCCGGCGGTGGAAGCAGCGTTTCTCCGTTCTCGTTATTTCAGTGGCGACTTGCTGTTCGAAGCTCGCCTGCCGCCTCGACCCTGAAGAGCAGCAGGTCTGGAGCAGAATGAAGACCCGAGGCCTCCAGACCAGAGTCCGTCACATTCCAGACCACATGCTTCCTCTGAACTCAGTCCTGAATGTCCAGAAAACCTGGACTCGACCCAGAGATCCCCTCAAAGTGAGGCAGCAGTGCAGCCCGCTGCCACAGCCTGGTGGCAGAGAAACACTGGAGAACAACCCTCACACGCTCAGGGAGAACATGAATCCTCCACAGACAGGCCCCAAGACCAGACCTGAACTGGAGACCGATCAGTGGCCCCGATTCCCTGGACCCAGAAATCCTCCTCCTGAGGGGGTTCTGAGGTTCATATAAACACCGGAGTGGATCCGCTTCACCCGGACCGGATTCCAGATCCGATTGATCCAGATCGTCTCACCGATCAGATCAGTCATCCACTCCGTCTCATGTAAACAGCGGATTATTGGTTCTGCCAGGCGTTCCCTCGTACAGAGTGACATGACAGGAAACAGGAAGCAGGAAGTAGTAAACAGGAAACAGGAAGCAGGAAAGTCAGAAACCAGCAGAAGTGGACGGTTGTTGAGAAACTCTTTCTAATAAAAACCCAGACAGAACAAACCCTGGAGCAGAGGTGGAGCCGGGTGTTGAAAGAGCTCGGTGGTAGACTACCAGCGGACCGCCGCCCGGTGTGACGGGTTAACTGGTCGCCATGGTAACGAGTGACGGTTCCTGTAAACATGCTGGAAGCAGCAGATGTTAGAATCAGACTCACTAGAGACTCTGAACTGATGAATTTACTGGAACTGTAGAGAACCGGCGTCACTAGAACCTCGACAAGGCCACCAGTTAACACGGCCACCAGTTCATCCGAAACACCGGCAGGCGGAGCGGGGGCGGAGCTCTCAATCTCTATCAGGCTGAAAGAAACACCACGAGAACGGAGCCACTGCGACACAGCAGAGCGAACCACTGCTCCACTGCAGGGCCTCCAGACGCTGTTTCCTCTACCCACAATGCACCGGGGCAAAGCCCACAGTCAGTCTGGCCTCCAGACGGCTGGACGCCCACAACGGGTGGTGCAGGCAGGCGGAGGGTCTGTGTGTTTGTCTCTATTAGGAGTTCAGAGGTTGTTGAGGTGAAGGTTGCTGGTTCTACTCCGGTTCTGCCGGGTTAATGGAGACCTGTGAGCGTGCACCGCCTCCAGCCGGCCTCCGCCCTGCGGCGCCGCCCGGTGGGCGGAGCAGGCAGCGAGGACTGCAGATCAACAGTGGCCACGTGTGGAGGAGCGGCGGAGGAATCCTCGGCTTTCATCCGGTTGCCGCGGCAACTGGAGGACCAGATGCAGGTCAGAGCGAGGAGGCGTGCGCACACACACACACACACACACACACACACACACACACACACACACACACACACACACACACACACACACACACACACACACACACACACACACACACACACACACACACACAGTGTTTTAGTTCAGACCTGCTCTGTCTTTATGGATCGAAATACAGATCTTAAAACTGATGATATCTGGTCTGAGAGCGCCGAGCAGCAGAACTCCTCACTCTCCTCACTCCTCACACACTCCGCACACTCCAGACCCTCCTCACACACACTCCTCACACACACCTCTCACTCCAGACCCTCACACACTCCTCACTCCTCTCACTCTCCAGCAGGAGAGTCTCCTGCAGTCGGCGTCTCTGCTGCAGCTCCTCCGCCTCCTCCGCCTTCCCTCGCTCCTCCGCCTCCTCCGCCTCCTCCGTCACCGGGAGTCTCTCCTGCTACGTCACGCCACAGAGGCAGCGAGCGGCGGGTGGAGCACAAAGACCGTCTGCAGGCTACAGGTGGTTCAAACTCTTTGTCTGCAGAGTCGGAGCAGAAACACCGAGAAGTGTGTGTGTGTGTGTGTGTGTGTGTGTGTGTGTGTGTGTGTGCCTGCAGCCTGATGCTGGAGCTGCATTTGCGTGGGAGGACCTCACATGGCAGCAGCAGCGGCGGAGCGGAGGAGAAGGAGTGACGGAGGAGTGACGGCGGTCGGAGCGGCGGTCGGGGCTGAACCCCCCCGGGGGGGGCGGAGGAGCGGCGCCACTCACCATGAACTGGACGTTGTCGAAGCCGTTGGCCAACAGGTGGTTCTCGTACTGCACCAGGCCGATGGAGTCCAGCCACTGGCCCACGGACTGCAGCGGGCAGCGCGGGCCTATGAGAGGGTGCAGCGGCAGGCGCTTCAGCAGCGAGTAGCCGTCCACGCGGTAGCAGCGGCAGTCCGGCTGCGACAGCTGGCACTGCCACATCATGTTGTGGCGAGCAAAGTGGCTGTCGAAGGAGCCCGCCATGCCGGAGGGCGGAGGGTGGAGGGTGGAGGGTGGAGGGGGGGGGGGGGGCTAGGCTAGGGCCATGCCGGGGTGGAGGGGGTCAGCATGCACTGAGGGTGGAGGAGCCTGGAGCCGTCCAGATGTGAATGCAGCTGGAGGAGGAGGGGTGGAGGAAGGGAGGGAGAGAGGTGGAGGAGGTGGAGGAGGTGGGGGGGTGGAGGGGTGGAGGGGTGGAGGGCTGCGGGGGGGAGCTGGATGCAGGAGGGGAGCGAAGCTCTGGAGGTAAATCCTGCCGGACGGCTTCAGATCCAAC
>NC_043761.1:664555-760293 GCF_902148845.1 Salarias fasciatus | reverse complement strand
CCGCGCCCCCCGGTGGCCCCTGGTCGCCCCCGGTGGCCCCCGGTGGCCCCTGGTCGCCCCGGTGGCCCCCGGTCGCCCCCCGGTCGCCCCCGGTGGCTGCAGTGAGCGGTGGCTCCTCCGGCCCTTCAGGCTCAGGCTGACGTTTCAGGAGTTTCTCATGCAGCTCGTCACCTTTGACCCCAACCGGAGCGCCGTGGGAAACCCGGCTGGCCGGAGGCGGAGCGCCGGCAGGGGGGGGCGTGGGAAAGTCCCTGAAGAGGCCGGGGGCTGAAACTGGACTGGAGGCTTCAGAACCCGGAGCAGAGGACTGAAGCAGCTGAAACAGAACGGAACCTGCTTCAGGTTCTGGTCTCGGTTCGGGTCTCGGTTCTGGTCTCGGTTCTGAGTTCCTGCTGGCTCCATGGAAAATGAGAGCAGCCAGAAAAATCAAATCAAACAGAGAAGCTGAAGTGAGTTCAGCTGAAACGCCGTCAAATGAAGAGAGAAGCAGAACGACGGAACCCTGAGAACGGTTCCTCCTGGTCACTGAGTGCCAAGACCCTGCTGCAGAACCGGAACCGATCCAATCATCAGCAGGGATCTGAGTGATCCACCAGCAGAGATCTGAGTGGATCAACCAGCAGAGATGTGATTGGATCAACCATCAGGGATCCAGGTGGATCCACCAGCAGGGATCTGAGTGTTCCACCACCAGATATCTTAGTTGATCTACCAGCAGGGATCCAGGTGGATCCACCCGCAGCTATCTGAGTGGATCCAACAGCAGGGATCTGAGTGGATCCACCAGCAGGGATCTGTGTGGATCCACCCGCAGCTATCTGAGTGGATCCACCAGCAGGGATCTGAGTGGATCCACCAGCAGAGATCTGGGTGGATCAACCAGCAAGGATGAGTGGATCCACCAGCAGGGATCTGGGTAGATCCACCAGCAGGGATCTGGGTGGATCAACCAGCAGGGATCTAAGTGGCTCCGTCAGCAGGAATCAGCCAGTCAGCCTGCAGGATCAGGGGGATCAGGGGATCCAGGAGGAAAGCTGTAAATCACATAAATGGGCCTCTAAACCAAGGTCTGAGTGAGTCCTGAAGCCCAGAGACCAGCTGGAACCGATCCACGAGGATCCACGTTCAGACCTTCTCCCAGCAGCCACTGCCTCAGCACAGCGCCACACTGTGGTCAAACACCAAACTGCTGCTGATCTAGAAACTGACGGAATGGACCCGACTAGAACCAACCGCTACACAATCAACACACTGAACCTACAGCAACACACTGAACCTACAGCAACACACTGAACCTACAGCAACACACACTGAAACCGTGTGTGTACAGAGGTGTTTGTGGAAGCTTCTCTGTTGTTACAGGAGAGCTAGAGGTGGAAGGAGGGAAATCCCTGCACGCACGCACGCACGCACGCACGCACGCACGCACGCACGCACGCACGCACGCACGCACGCACGCACGCACGCACGCACGCACACACACACACGCACACACGCACACACGCACACACGCACACACGCACACACACACACACATACACACAGCTCCTGACCCTCAGACTGAGTTCAGCTCTGACGCCACGGAGGAACCAGTTCAGTGTTTTTAATCCTGAACTGGTTTATTCTGAACTAAGTGATCCAGAGTCCTGATCCTGGTGTTTCTGACCCCGGGGTCTGTGCAGCGCTCTGATTGGACGGTTGGGCCGTGGCGTTCTGACATCCCCAGGAAGTAAAGAGAGTTTCTCTCTCTTTCTCTCTGGATGGACTGTGAAGACGTCCTGGTTGTTCTGCTCCTTTCTTTACTTCCAGTTCTTCTAAACCTGCCGTGAAATAAACCGCCTCTGTACGAGTCGGACCGGTACTGATCTGAGGTCAGCTGAAGGTTGTTTAAGGTCACCAGCGGGTCACGACTGGAGGCGTGGACGGAGCAGAGGACAGCAGACGACGGAGCAGAGGACGGAGCAGAGGACAGAGCAGAGGACAGAGCAGAGGACAGAGCAGAGGACAGAGCAGAGGACAAAGCAGAGGACAGAGCAGAGGACAGAGCGGAGAACAGAGCAGAGGACAGAGCAAAGGACAAAGCAGAGGACAGAGCAGAGGACAAAGCAGAGGACAGAGCAGAGGACAGAGCAGAGGACAGAGCAGAGGACAGAGCAGAGGACAAAGCAGAGGACAGAGCAGAGGACGGAGCAGAGGACGGAGCACAGGACAGCAGAGGACAGAGCGGAGAACAGAGCGGAGGACAGAGCGGAGGACGGAGCAGAGGACGGAGCAGAGGACGGAGCAGAGGACGGAGCAGAGGACGGAGCAGAGGACAGCAGAGGACAGGCAGCAGTGTCTCTCCTCTGAAGTGGGGATTTGAAGACACTGCAGTTCCTGTTCTGTCCACAGGAGGGAGCTCTGCTTCAGTCAAGGCCCCAGCAGCAGAGCCCCGTTTCCACGACAACGCTCCACAAGAAAACAGTTCTTTCCCTGTGATCCTTGAAGGTGTCGTGTTTATTCTGTTGTCTGTTTCCACGGTAACGGCAGAAACACTGTATACATGTAGCGAGGCTGCCAGACGCCTGTTTCCACGGTAACAACATGTAGCGAGGCTGCCAGACGTCTGTTTCCACGGTAACAACATGTAGCGAGGCTGCCAGACGCCTGTTTCCACGGTAACAACATGTAGTGAGGCTGCCAGACGCCTGTTTCCACGGTAACAACATGTAGTGAGGCTGCCAGACGCCTGTTTCCACGGTAACAACATGTAGCGAGGCTGCCAGACGCCTGTTTCCACGGTAACAACATGTAGCGAGGCTGCCAGACGTCTGTTTCCACGGTAACAACATGTAGCGAGGCTGCCAGACGCCTGTTTCCACGGTAACAACATGTAGCGAGGCTGCCAGACGTCCGTTTCCATGGTAACCTGAACCAGAAGGTTCCATGAGTGACCTGTTGACCTGGGCTGTAGGGTCAGAGTTCAGCAGGCTCTCTGTTCTGAACTTGAGTCCAGGATCTGGACCAGGACTCTGAAGGGTTTCTGGAATCACTGAGAGGGTTCAACCTCCCATCGCTCTGGACCTCAGGGACCTGGTCCTGCTGAGTCCTCCACGACCTGAGCTGGAGTTTCCCATGATGCAACGGTGCGAGAAGAAACAGCAGAACGGTCTGAGTGACGCACACCCTCATTCAGGCCTTCAGAGGTTAAAGGTCCCGAGCCCGTCCAGAGGTCAACCAGAGCCCGTCCAGAGGTCGTCCAGAGGTCAACCAGAGGTCGTCCAGCTCATGCTCTACAGCCCAGTCCTCCTCCTGGAGCTCCAACCTTCCAGCAGCAGCAGGCTGAAGGTCAGGAGTCAGAACAACACACACACACACACACACACACTCTCTGAGGAGTGTAATCAGTGGAGGGCCTGATTAGCGGTTCGGCTGCAGCACGAGACAAAGAGTCATTTAGTCCTCACTGCAGGAGGAGTCAGGCTGGACACACACACACACACACACACACACACACACACACACACACACACACACACACACACACACACACACACACACACACACACACACACACACACACACACACACCTCCATCAGTCTGGTCTGACGCCACAGTTCAACCCAAACAGACTCAGCAGCGCTGCTCAGGGAGCGGTTCTGAATGATGGTCCACACTCCAGGATCCTCGATTGTTAAACACAAACAGCATCATGGGAAACGTGTCTCTCCTGTTCCACGTGAATAAAGCTGAATTGAATTGAATTAAATAACGTTCTCTGCAAACTGAAACAGAACCTTTTTTCTGGTTGGACATGTTTAAACACAAAAACAAGCGCTCGAAACCACAGAACAGAAACTTCCCAGAACCCAAAGCTGCTCTGCTTGCTTCAACGCTAAAGACGCTAATCTACAGCTAACCTAATGCTGCTCTGCTAGCTTCAACGCTAAAGACGCTAATCTACAGCTAACCTAATGCTGCTCTGCTAGCTTCAACGCTAAAGACGCTAATCTACAGCTAACCTAATGCTGCTCTGCTAGCTTCAACGCTAAAGACGCTAATCTACAGCTAACCTAATGATGCTATGCTTCAGGTAGTGTGTGAGGGCAGGCAGGCAGGTGTGTGTGTGTGTGTGTGTGTGTGTGTGTGTGTGTGTGTGTGTGTGTGAGGGGATGGGGAGCATCAGCAGCAGGTCAGGAGGGCTCAGCGTTAGCATGATGAGCTCACCTAGGATCACCTAGGAAATGGTCTCACTGAGCATCAAACCGCTTCACCTAGTATCGCCTAGCATCAAATCATCTCACCTAGCCTTAGCAAGCATCAAATAGCCTCACCTAGCGCCCCCTAGCGCCGGCTAGCATCCCTGTTAAGGAGCTGACCCAGGATTCTGCAGCTCAGATCGACAGAAACGCCCGGAGCCTCGGCGCCGTCCACAAACCATGTGATGCTACGTAGACGGAGCTCCACCGCTAACAGGACCGGGGGCCGACCCGCTACACTGCAACCAGCGCAGCAGCATCGATTTTCCACTGAGGCCGTGTGTGTGTGTGTGTGTGTGTGTGTGTGTGTGTGTGTGTGTGTGTGTGTGTGTGTGTGTGTGTGCGTGTGCGTGTGCGTGTGCGTTCTCGTATTTCTATCCTTGTTGGGGCCAAATGTCCCCACAAGGATAGCAAAACGTGGAACGACGTGCCTTGTGGGGACCTTTTTCCGGTCCTAAGTAGGAGAAACAGTGTTTTCTTGACCATGTTGTTGTTACTGAAAAAAGTAAAAGTGCAAAAACATTTCTTTAGGGTTAGGCTTTATTGTGGTGTGGGTTAGGGTTAGGGTAAGGGTCAGGGTTAGGGGCTAGACATGAATGGGAGTCAATGGACGGTCCCCACAAGGATAGAAATACAAGACTGGGCGTGTGTGTGTGTGTGTGTGTGTGTGGTCCATGTTCAGCGTGATTCCTCGTGACTCAGGAATGCTGAGCGGCTCAGAGCCTGACGGTGGAGCTCAGCGACCGACCCGCCTCCTCCACCCGGACCGCCGCCGCAGCACCAACACTGTGAGTGAGTGAGTGAGTGAGTGAGTGTGTGAGTGTGTGTGAGTGTGTAAGTGTGTAGCACATCAGCTCCCTGACTTATCTGCTCCCATAATGCATCTGTCCGGGCTTGGTTCGTTGTTTAATCTCTTCATAAACTCCACCCTCATTTGGTTTGTTTTCTTTTCATCCACCTTTCATCCTGAACAGCTCCTGAACCGACCATCACTCCGTCACCAACCCCACCCCGTCACCCCATCACCCCGTCACTCCCTCACCAACCCCACCCCATCACCCCATCACCCCGTCACTCCGTCACCCCGTCACCCCATCACTCCCTCACCCCGTCACCCCGTCACTCCGTCACCAACCCCACCCCATCACCCCATCACCCCGTCACTCCGTCACCCCGTCACCCCATCACTCCGTCACCAACCCCACCCCATCACCCCATCACCCCGTCACTCCGTCACCCCGTCACCCCATCACTCCGTCACCAACCCCACCCCACCACCCCACCACCCCGTCACTCCGTCACCCCGTCACCCCATCACTCCGTCACCAACCCCACCCCGTCACCCCATCACCCCGTCACTCCCTCACCCCGTCACCCCGTCACCCCGTCACTCCCTCACCCCGTCACCCCGTCACTCCGTCACCCCGTCACCCCGTCACCCCATCACTCCGTCACCAACCCCACCCCGTCACCCCGTCACTCCCTCACCCCATCACCCCATCACCCCGTCACTCCCTCACCCCGTCACCCCGTCACCCCGTCACTCCGTCACCCCGTCACTCCGTCACTCCGTCACCCCGTCACCCCATCACCCCATCACCCCATCACTCCGTCACCAACCCCACCCCGTCACCCCATCACTCCGTCACCAACCCCACCCCGTCACCCCGTCACCCCGTCACTCCCTCACCCCATCACCCCATCACCCCGTCACTCCCTCACCCCGTCACTCCCTCACCCCGTCACTCCCTCACCCGTCACCCCATCACCCCGTCTGAATACCTACAGCCCCTCAGGGCGTCTGGCGTTGCCATGGAAACAGACCTGGTTCTCTCTGGACCTGGTTCTCTCTGGACCTGGTTCTCTCTGGACCTGGTTCTCCCTAGACCTGGTTCTCTGCGGAACTCAGATGCAGGTTTTCAGATGTGGGTCAAAGGTCACAGACAGAAGCCCTGAAGCCTGCTGGGTAATTATGACAGTGTGGAAGGAATCGATGTGTGGAGTGGAACTAGGGCACACACACACACACACACACACACACACACACACACACACACACACACACACACACACACACACACACACACACACAGCAGATGTAAAGCCCAGCAGACCAATCAGGTTTGGAGAAACATTCTTCACATCTCAACAGGCAGAACCGACCGGAGTCCGGTTCCCGGTTCTCCCGGTCTGACGGTTCTGGATCGGGTCCATCTGCCGCCTGCAGGTTCTCAGGATTAGTTTCACTGGTTCCAGAAAAAACTCCTGATTCCATCGTCTGTCGACAGCGTCCGTCAAACCACGGCTGCAAGGTTCGAGTTAGAACGGTAACCAGCCACAGATCAACTAACCAGATAACCAACTAACCAACCAGTGAACCAACTAACTAACCAGCCAGAGATCCAACTAACCGGATAACCAACTAACCAACCAGTGAACCAACTAACTAACCAGCCAGAGATCCAACTAACCAGATAACCAACTAACCAACCAGTGAACCAACTAACTAACCAGCCAGAGATCCAACTAACCAGATAACCATCAACTAACCAACCACAGAACCAACTAACTAACCAGAGAACCAACTACCTAACCAGCCAGAGAAGCAACTAACTAACCAGAGAACCAACTAACTAACCAACCAGAGAACCAACTAACTAACCGGAGAACCAACTAACTAACCAACCAACCAGAGAACCAACTAACCAGAGAACCAACTACCTAACCAGCCAGAGAAGCAACTAACCAGAGAACCAACCAACTAACCAACCAGAGAACCAACTAACCAGCCAGAGAAGCAACTAACTAACCAGAGAACCAACCAACCAAAGAACCAACTAACCAGAGAACCAACTAACCAACCAGAGAACCAACTAACCAACCAGAGAACCAACTAACGAACCAGAGAACCAACCAGCCACCCTTCCAGAGGATCATCGATCCAGGGCGGGGCAGCAGCAGCAGGGGGCGGGGCAGCAGCAGCAGGGGGCGGGGCAGCAGCAGCAGGGGGCGGGGCAGCAGCAGCAGGGGGCGGGGCAGCAGCAGGGGGCGGGGCAGCAGCAGCAGGGGGCGGGGCAGCAGCAGGGGGTGAATGAAAAAGATTCATTTGAACTCAAACCAGGAAGCAGAAGGTTTGAACGTGATGGTAAATCAGTCAGAAGAAGAAGAAGCGAGTCACATGATGTGGAACAGGTCCTGACCTCTGACCCCGCTGGTCCCTGAAGGTCCTGAAACCCAGTCTGGACTCTTCTCCCAGTGCTCTTTCTCTCGGCTCGACTGGACCGTGACGCGGTTCCGGGGGCGGGGCCTGTCACAGTGGTGGTACTGGGGGCGGGGCCTGTCGGGGTTTCAGTCCTGGAGGCGGGGGTGGTCCTGGGGGCGGGGCCTGTCAGGTGGCAGTCCTGGGGGCGGGGCCTGTTGGGGTGGTGGTCCTGGGGGCGGGGCCTGGGGGCGGGGCCTGGCTTCATACAGCAGCAGAATATCGGCCGCCTCACTTCCTCTGCTCATCGATCGCTGTTTGCTTTGAGCGAGGGGTCAAACATAAGGCCTGAGGCCAAATCCGGCCCATCGGAGGCCCTGATCTGGACAGGACGAACTCTGATAGAGCGCCACGAGTAGGAGGAGGAGGAGGAGGAGGAGGAAGAGGAGGAGGAGGAGGAGGAGGAGGAGGAGGAGGAGGAGGAGGAGGGGGAAGAAGAGTTTTCTTCCTTCCGTCCATCTTTCACGGTGACCATTACGGTGACAACACTGTCAGACCAGAGTCACCGTCTGTCAGTTATCACACACACACACACACACACACACACACACACACACACACACACACACACACACACACACACACACACACACACAGCTGGGGCTTCAGAGCCTTGCTAAAGGGCACATGGCTGAATGTGGAATGGAACCGTCTGCAGGGCTCCCCGGAGCGTCGTGCCACTGCTGCACAGCAGGGGGCAGCGTGGAGTGTCGGGTGTAGCTGATGGGCTCGAACCTGTGCTCCAAAAGCATCTTACCACTGCTCCACTGGGACCAAACAGCCAATCAGAAGAGAGCTGGAGACCGAGCTCCGCCCACACCGACTCACTGCGCCACCTGCTGGAGCAGCCAGGTGGAGGAGGACTGGCCAGGCCGGAGCGGGTCAGAACCCCGCTGAATTCTGGGAAATCATCAGCTCGGGGTCCTGCTCACTGTGGCTCCACCCGGACAGCTCTCCGTCCAGGAGAACCAGGAGAACCAGAACCACACAGCCGCACTCAGGTAGAACATGCTGACCCCCCTCAGAGTCAACCGGACAGCAAACCACTGCACCACTGCTGAACCACTGAGAGAAGACACCTCACATCGTCCTGGACCCCCCCAGGAGAACCCCCCCCCCCCCCCCCCCCCCATCAGCTGAGAACCGCTCCATCAGGAGGGAACCTCCACCAGGGAACCCCCTTCCAGAGAGGGACCCCCCCAGGAGGGACCCCCCCAGCAGAGAACCCCCAGCAGGCTCAGCAGACTCACCTGAGGAGGCTGGGCAGAGGGATGGACCCGGACCCGGACCCGGACCCGGAGCCCAGGATCCCCCTCCGGGCCGTCAGCAGCTTCTCCACCAGGCCCACGTTCCCGGTCCGGGCGGCTTCCAGCAGCTCCTGCTCCTTCCCCATCCCGAGACCCGCTAGAGCCCAGGGACACCCGGCAGTCCCATGCACACGTCCCGGTCCTGGTCCGGTCCCGGTCCTCCTGCTGGTCCTCAGTGTCTGCAGGGCAGCGTGGAGGATCTTCCCTCTGTTTGCATCCTGCTGCTGCAGAGCAGCTCCTGCACGGTCCCCCGGTCCTCCCTGGTCCTCTGGTCCCCTGGTTCTCCCCGGTACTCCCCGGTCCTCCCCGGTCCTCCCCGGTCCTCCCCGGTCCTCCCCGGTCCTCCCCCGGTACTCCCCCGGTACTCCCCCGGTACTCCCCGGTTCTCCGCGGTACTCCCCGGCCCCCCCTCGGAGCTCCGCAGCCTCGGTTCCTCCACAGCGGGCGCCGCTCCGGGCTGACGCCGCCGACGAGCGCCTGTCCTCGGCGTGAGCGCCGCCGGGAGCCGCGGGGGGAGACCCGGGACGCTCCGGAGCGAGGCGCGTGACCGCCGCGGGTGAGCCGCGGGTCAGCAGCGAGTTTCCGGTGCCGGGGTGTCGGGAGCTCCAGCCCGCTGACTCCGCTCCGTCCGGGCTCCTCCAGCCGGTCTGAGCGGCGGACAGGCGGCGTCAAGGCAGCGGCGGGGCCGGGCTCCGCTTCCGGCCGCACCTTTCAAAATAAAACCTGCTGAATGAGAGGAAAAAATCAACTCCAATTCAAACCTCTGTGTTCACTGAGAACACCGCTGGATCCGAGCCAGACGTTTCTCACCGAGATTAATCAAAACACCGTCAGTTAAACAGGAGAGCGGAGTTCTGAGCTTCATCTACGGATCGATTCCTTCCAGTCGATCATTTAAAGATTCCTGTCAGGAGAACTCAGAGTTGAATGACACAGACGGAAGTCCCAGATTTAGAAACATGTTTTAATTTGAAGAGATGGAATCAGTTTGGTTTGACGCCTCGTTTCGGATTTTATTCAAACGGTTTGAATTTGTTGGCTTCAGAGGGTTGTGGGACTGAAACAGAACCGTTCCTGTGGCTGATTTACTGACGATTTCGTGTTTTTCTGCACTTTAACTCTGAAACGTCTGCAGCTCCGACCTTTATTCTGAAAGTCTGACTCCGGAGTTTCCGGCGACTCTCGGTGAGAGAACAGAGCCAGAGGCAGGGCCTTTGTCCCTGCAGCTGTTCCACATGTTCTGAAAGGTTCCTTCATTCGGTTTATTGAACTGGTTCTGACTGACGAGGCCTCGATCCGGTTCCACCCAGAACCAGGGAACCAGGTTCCACCCAGAACCCGCCGGGTCCGGATCCCTGCGAGCGGAACGCTCACAGCTGGCGTCATCTGAGAAACATCAGGAACCAGAATGTAAACAAGCTCTGTTTCCACACACACACACACACACACACACACACACACACACACACACACACACACACACACACACACACACACACACACACACACACACACACACACACACACAGAGCCAGAAATGCCCATTTATGTGCAGAGTCTGAATCTGCTGCTGCAGGAAGACAGAACCACGTTCTGCTGGTTCCACGTTCTGCAGCAGAACTTTAAAGCACCAGAGCTCCGGGAACCGTTCTATAGATGAAAGATTCGCCCGCGGTTCTGCCATGGTTCTACTGTGGTTCTGCCATGGTTCTACTGTGGTTCTGCCATGGTTCTACTGTGGTTCTGCCATGGTTCTACTGTGGTTCTCATGGTTCTGTCTTCACTCTGGGATCTTCCTGGACTTCCAGAACCTGGCGGTTTTTATCGGTTCTGTCATGAATTCAGACCAAGTCGCAGAACGTTGAGTCAGAAACGTTTTAATTAGAATTAGAACCTCAGAAGCTGCAAAAGAACGTCAGATCAGCTGGGGATGTTCTCCGGGTGAGCCCATGATCTTTACTCCGGATTCTGAAGGTTCTGTCTCGGTTGTTTGGAACGCGTCGCTCCAGCAGCAGGATCTGGATCCAGTTGGTCCAGACCCGGCGCCGGTTCCCTCTGCGGTTTCTCACATTCTCAACTTCACACTCATCTGGTTCTGTACAGGCTAGGAAAATAAAGAACCCACAAACGGTCTGCGGTTCTGACATTCAGCGGTCGGTCCGGGTCTGGAGGGAGACTCGCTGCTGCCCCCCGGTGCTCAGACGCCGTATTGCTTCAGTTCAACACTCCACGGTTCCTTTGTTCACTTTCTACAAAACCTGAGAAGCAGAAACGAGTCCCGCTTCTCGTTCACGAGTCTCTGCTGGATCCAGACCGGGGACGGCCGGGACCAGGAGGCCGTACCCGGGTACCGCCTGGATCCAGACTGGGGACGGCCTCTTTGTCCCGGCTGTACCCGGGTACCGCCTGGATCCAGACTGGGGACGGCCTCTTTGTCCCGGCCGTACCCGGGTACCGCCTGGATCCAGACTGGGGACGGCCTCTTTGTCCCGGCCGTACCCGGGTACCGCCTGGATCCAGACTGGGGACGGCCTCTTTGTCCCGGCCGTACCCGGGTACCGCCTGGATCCAGACCGGGGACGGCCTCCTGGTCCCGGCCGTACCCGGGTACCACCTGGGTACCAACTACTCTGTTCCTCCAAACAGAAGACGGACAAGGTACGAGTGTGCCTCATGATCCCCAATGCCCCGAAACCCCGATATACCCCGAAACACCCAAATGCCCCCAGAACCACCCAAACCCCAAAAATTGCCCGAAATGCCCAAAATAACCCAAACCCCCAAAATGCCCCAAATCCCCCGAAATGCTCAAAATATCCCAAATGCCCCGAAATACCCCCAGAACCCAGCAAAACCCCCAAAATACCCCAAACTCCCCTATATACTCCCAAACCCCAGAAATACCCCAGAAGCCCTGAAACGCCCCCAAACCCCCCCAACAGGGGGCAGTAACTGACAGGACGGAGCGCGCTGCTCTGCTGGTGCAGATGGAAACACGCCGTTACCCATAATGCAGTTCTTCTTGTTCTGAATGAAACATTCAAGCAGTCAGTGTCAGCAGAACACTCCTGTGTTCTTTACATTCAGCTCTGGATACCCCACCAACCAAGGGGGCGGGGCCTGAAGAATCAAGGGGGCGGGGCCTGAAGAATCCAGGGGGCGGGGCCTGAAGAATCCAGGGAGCGGGGCTTGAAGAATCCAGGGGCGGGGCCTGAAGAATCTAGGGGGCGGGGCCTGAAGACTCCAGGGAGCAGGGTATGAATCCTAATGGGGCGGGGCATGAGGCTTTACTGGGGCGGGGCCTGAAGTTTTCTGGGGGCGGGGAATGAAGGCTCCTGGAGGCGGGGCCTGAAGATTCCCGGGGGTGGGGCCTGGAGCCTCGGGGGCGGGGCCTGAGGGATCTGGAGTATGAAACTACAAAATAAGAGCAGCCGTGCAGCCGCTGAGCAGCGTCCGTCCGTGAAGACATTCAGAGTCCAGAGAGTCCAGCTCGGCGGAGACGCAGTGTGTGTGTGTGTGTGTGTGTGTGTGTGTGTGTGTGTGTGTGTGTGTGTGTGTGTGTGTGGTGTGTGTGTGTGTGTGTGTGTGTGTGTGTGTGTGTCTGTGTTCTGGATCATTGTCAGGTTGTTTGAACCTTCCGCTGGCTCGTCCGGCCGGGCCTGGCTCCGCCCGCCGCCGCTGGCCGGCTCCTCCACCCGCAGGACGAGCTGTTCCTCCGTCAGGTGGAGCTGCTGAGCTTCAGGCTCTTCATCTGGTGGAGCAGGGAGTCCTTCTCCATCTGCGCCTCGGCCAGCGCCATCTTGGCCCGAGAGAGCTCCACCTTCAGGCACTCGTTCTCCTCCATCAGCGCCTGGCAACGAGAAGCAGCGTGAAGACTCCGCCCACTGGGGGCGCCGTCCGGCTCTCTCACCGTTTCCCTGCCGGATGGAGGAGGGCTGGTGGGCGGGGCTTCAGTCTGCGTCGCCTTGGGGACGCCACAGGCTCCGCCCACCGTCTCACGGACGGGACTCAGGGCGGAGCTGTCAGTCGAGGAGACGGACTTCCTGGGTGTAGAGTCTGAGGAGGAAGAGGAGGAGGAGGAGGAGGAAGAGGAGGAGGAGGAGGAGGAGGAGGAAGAGGAGGAGGAGGAAGAGGAAGAGGAGGAGGAGGAAGAGGAGGAGGAGGAAGAGGAGGAGGAGGAGGAGGAGGAGGAAGAGGAGGAGGAGGAGGAGGAGGAAGAGGAAGAGGAAGAGGAGGAGGAGGAGGAGGAAGAGGAGGAGGAGGAAGAGGATGAGGAGGAGGAGGAGGAAGAGGAGGAGGAGGAAGCGGATGAGGAGGATGAGGAGGAGGAGGAGGAGGAGGAGGAGGAGGAAGAGGAGGAGGAAGAGGAGGAGGAGGAGGAGGAAGAGGAGGAGGAAGAGGAAGAGGAGGAGGAAGAGGAGGAGGTTTCAGTGAATATACTGACAGCATGTCTGTGGGAATCAGCAGAGGAGGGGGGGTGAAGGAGCAGCTGTGGGTCAGAGGTCACAGGGAGCGCTGCTTTCGGTCACCTCCGATGCAGAAGGAGCCGTCGTCCCGGCGGAGGACCAGCAGACTGTCCACATGGAGGCTGACGGGCGAAGGCTCCGGGTCCGACGGGTTGTCACGGCTACCGTCGTCCTGCACAGACACCGGGGGTCAGAGGTCAGGTGCGGGCGGGACGGGAAGCAGACCCCGGTCCTCTCACCTGCAGGTGGACCTGCGAGTCCCGGACGCTGATCTCCATCGGCAGCACCTGCGGCGCCGAGTCGTCCTCCAGGAAGTGGGCCAGGTTCTGCAGGGTGGACGTCAGCAGGCCGGCCCGGTAACCGTGGAGACGCAGCTGCAGGAAGCCGTTGCGCTCGGCCAGCGGCGAGCGGGCGGCGGCGCAGGGCCCGCTCTCCAGGCGAGCCCTGACCTCCGGGCGGCGGAGGCCGCGGGCGGAGGAGGGGGCGGGGCCGGCGCCGCCTGGCGGAGCACAAACACACTCAGTCCACTGCACCGCAGGACCAGCTGGTCCGGCTCCTGCTCAAACAGGAAGTGCTGTCTGGGTCCAACCGGGTCTGGACCTCAGTCCAGGAGTCCGGCTGTGAGGACATCACAGGTCCAGGTCCGGAGTTCTGGTCTGAGGTTCTGGTCTTTCACACACCAGTGGAGGCCGCCGTGCATTCTGCAGTCCGTCCACCGGGGGCAGCGCCTGGCCCAAGGACCAGCGGAAGAATCGAACCAGCAAGACCACCGACCCACAGCCGCCCAGGTGGACCAGCAGGACCAGCAGGACCAGCAAGACCAGGAGGACTAGGTGGACTAGCAGGACCAGCAGGACCAGGAGGACTAGGTGGACTAGCAGGACCAGCAAGACCAGCAGGACCAGGAGGACTAGGTGGACTAGCAGGACCAGCAAGACCAGGAGGACTAGGTGGACTAGCAGGACCAGCAGGACCAGCAGGACCAGGTGGACCAGCAGGACCAGGAGGACTAGGTGGACTAGGTGGACCAGCAGGACCAGCAGGACCAGGTGGACCAGCAGGACCAGCAAGACCAGGTGGAACAAGTGGACCAGGAGGACTAGGTGGACTAGCAGGACCAGCAAGACCAGGTGGACCAGGTGGACTAGCAGGACCAGGTGGACTAGCAGGACCAGGTGGACCAGCAGGACCAGGTGGACTAGCAGGACCAGGTGGACTAGCAGGACCAGGTGGACCAGCAGGACCAGGTGGACTAGCAGGACCAGCAAGACCAGGTGGAACAAGTGGACCAGCAGGACTAGGTGGACTAGCAGGACCAGGTGGACCAGCAGGACCAGGTCCAGGTGAGTCTTACCCAGGCTGCGGTTGCTCAGGTACTGCCTCAGGCTCACGTTGCCCAGCTGGGTCGGAGTGACCCGGTCCACCTCCAGAGCCACGACCGAGCTGTCCCCCACCGCCTCCATGCTCACACACACCGACTGGACCTTCAGGACCAGCACCGACACCTGCGGGGACGGGGACGGGGACGGGGACGGGGACACAGTCAGCAACACAGAACTCAAGATGAAGTTCTGAACCACTTCACAGATGCAGCCCGGTCCGGTCCAGCCCGGTCCGGTCCCGGGTCTCACCGTGTCCTTGCCGGGCTCGTCCAGGCTCTGGGACGCGGCGCTGACGGTGTCGGGCGACGCCGCCCCCTCCGGCTCCGGAGCCGCCAGGGCTTCAGCGGCGCTCTGCTCGCTGACGGCGTCCTTGAAGCCCGAGATGGAGACGTCGTCTGGACACACACACACACACACACACACACACACACACACACACACACACACACACACACACACACACACACACACACACACACACACACACACACACACACACACAGTCAGGACACTTCAGCACAATCCAGCTGTCAGCTGAGCCGCCGGTGTTTCACACTATCTGGTCTCCCTGTCAGCTGGTGCCCAGTGTGTGTGTGTGTGTGTGTGTGTGTGTGTGTCTGCACCTCTCTCCAGCAGGCTGTAAGTGTCTCCGGCGTCTCCGTCCTCCAGCAGGTAGCTGTCGATGGAGACGTTGTCCAGAGACTGCAGGGACGGACTCTTCTTCATGTTCTTATAGGACACAGAGAAACTGGACTGGGAGCGATCCCGCATCAGACGACCACTACCACACACACACACACACACACACACACACACACACACACACACACACACACACACACACAGTTTTAAATCAGGAGAAGTTTGCTTTTTTTATGCATCCCTGTCTTCTAACTGATGAGACGTTAGGGTTGTGATACAGGTACAGGGTATGGTTGCGGTATGGGCACAGGGTAGGGTTGTGGTACGGGCACAGGGTAGGGTTGCGGTATGGGCACAGGGTAGGGTTGTGGTACGGGCACAGGGTAGGGTTGTGGTACGGGCACAGGGTAGGGTTGTGGTACGGGTACAGGGTATGGTTGCGGTATGGGCACAGGGTAGGGTTGTGGTATGGGTACAGGTTACAGTTGTGGTACGGGTACAGGGTAGGGTTGTGGTACAGCCCTGGGCACAGGGTAAGGTTAGGGCTGCGCGTTAAACGGTATGACGGTGGAAACGATATAAATTTGGCCTCGGTAGAGATTTGCAGATCCAGTTTACCTGCTACCTAAATAAAATGTGCAGAACGACGGTTCGGTTCTCTTGTGGCGCGCTCCTGTCGACTAACACTCTTTTTCTAACAACATGCAGAGAGAGCCCGGCTTCAAGGCCCTTCTTCTTCTGTGGTGTCTGTGTGAAATAAGGTTGAACATGCAAACAGCACCCCTAGTGGCAGGAAGTGCAAATGCAGGTGAACTAAACAACTACCAAACCCATTCAGAAACACTTCATGATAGGTTGTACACTGCGATATATACGTGTAACCCACATAATTATGTAGTGAAACGCTGTAAAGTGCAAGTTAAATAGAAAGCACAAATTCATTTGTTTCATAAACGTCAAGTTCATGGTAAAGTGTTTAATAAATATATTTACAAGGTTAAAAAAATTGTTATTGTTAAATAATATTGCATTTATATTGTATCTGTGAAATGTTTTTCCAATTTACAGACGGTCAGTGAAGGCACCACGGGGCAAAACGGGAAGAGTCCGTTCAGCCTGCGAGGGACGGCTGCAGTGCTGTGCATGTGCTAGCTTACTTTTTGGACATTTGTTGGATGAAGTGGGCTTTTGCTAAGGTTGGACAAGGCCGCTTTTGAGACTGATGGACTAAGGTGGAAGAACCCGTGTAGTTTCAGCACGAAGCTTCAGGACGGTGTTTTGCTGCTTTAGGACATGCCAGTTAGCACGGAGGCTTGCTAACACAGCTAAGCTAAGCTAAAGAGACCGTGAGCTGCCGTTTTCGCCGACTTGGTGGGACCAGGGAGTTTGTGGAGGATCGTTGCCAGCTAGACAACGAGAGAGCGGACCGTGAGGACCATTGCCATGGTGACTGCTGTTTCCTGAACCCGGATGTGCCTGACGGAGGACCTGGAGAGTCGTCATCATCGTGCTGTGCCGTTTCCTGAGCCTGGATTTGCTCCTGTGGAACCAAGTGCATCCCTTTCTTGGCCTAATCTTTTGGATACTCTTTCACAAGGTACTGTAATTAATTTTGTTTTAGCTCTCTGAGTGAAGCGACCTCTTCGTGGTTTTTGGTCTCAACGCCCACGAGCATCGTCACAGGCCTGCATCGTAGGTTGTTTGTGCCGGCTTATAATTCGTTTATAGGCCAGTATTTGCCCTTGCATTTGAACCGCCTGGAGTGGGGAGGATTCATCTGCTTGGGGAAGCTGTTTACTGTGCTTATTGTGACCTAAAACTACTGTTTTATTTATTTTATATTATTTTTTTCTAGTTTTCTAATTAAATTGTTATTCATTGTTCACTTTACCTTGTGTTTGACGTTAATTCTTGCTAATTGATTAGTGGAGTCAATATTAGTATTTAGTGCCAATTTTAAACCCACTGTTTAGATCCAATTCATGAGAGAGAAAGTAAAGCTTAAATATTTGAAAGTACATGAGTACGCTGAAAACGAACCCAAAGCCCACTCAATTAATTCAGTGAGTAAACAAGGGTTACATACGGTTACCGTGAAGAGATTTGATTTATACCGTGATATGAGTCTTAGGACATACCGCCCAGCTAATCCTAAACCGGGTCAGGCTAAATGCGATCTGGAAGCTGATCATGAACTAACACTGAGTCCTTTCTGCTCAGCAGGTTAAAGTCACCGGTTTGTCAATCCTGTCACCAACAGACCAAAACTACAAGAGTCAGAACACAAGGCAGGAAGCAGGAAGGAGGAAGCAGGAAGGAGGAAGGAGGAAGCAGGAAGGAGGAAGGAGGAAGCAGGAAGGAGGAAGCAGGAAGGAGGAAGCAGGAAGCAGGAAGGAGGAAGGAGGAAGCAGGAAGGAGGAAGCAGGAAGGAGGAAGGAGGAAGCAGGAAGGAGGAAGCAGGAAGGAGGAAGCAGGAAGCAGGAAGGAGGAAGCAGGAAGGAGGAAGCAGGAAGGAGGAAGCAGGAAGGAGGAAGCAGGAAGGAGGAAGCAGGAAGCAGGAAGGAGGAAGGAGGAAGCAGGAAGGAGGAAGCAGGAAGGAGGAAGGAGGAAGCAGGAAGGAGGAAAGAGGAAGCAGGAAGGAGGAAGGAGGAAGCAGGAAGGAGGAAGCAGGAAGGAGGAAGCAGGAAGGAGGAAGGAGGAAGCAGGAAGGAGGAAGCAGGAAGCAGGAAGCAGGAAGGAGGAAGGAGGAAGGAGGAAGCAGGAAGCAGGAAGGAGGAAGGAGGAAGGAGGAAGCAGGAAGGAGGAAGCAGGAAGGAGGAAGCAGGAAGGAGGAAGCAGGAAGCAGGAAGGAGGAAGCAGGAAGGAGGAAGCAGGAAGGAGGAAGCAGGAAGCAGGAAGGAGGAAGCAGGAAGGAGGAAGCAGGAAGCAGGAAGGAGGAAGGAGGAAGGAGGAAGCAGGAAGCAGGAAGGAGGAAGGAGGAAGCAGGAAGGAGGAAGCAGGAAGGAGGAAGCAGGAAGGAGGAAGCAGGAAGGAGGAAGCAGGAAGCAGGAAGGAGGAAGCAGGAAGCAGGAAGGAGGAAGGAGGAAGCAGGAAGGAGGAAGGAGGAAGGAGGAAGGAGGAAGCAGGAAGGAGGAAGCAGGAAGGAGGAAGCAGGTCTCATTCATCAGATCATCACAGCTACATGGAACACTCATGCAGTCATGCAGATGGAGGGTCACACAGGACACTGAGGACACCGGGACCACTGGGGACACTGGGGACACTGGGACACCGGTCGCAGATCCAGAGTCTTACATGTTGGACATGGAATAAAGGGAGGCGGATCTGCTGGAGTTTGAGGAGCTGAGCAGGTCAGAAACCACAGACAAGCTTCCTTTCCTTGGTGGAGAGAGAACACACACACACACACACACACACACACACACTTCACACAGCAGTTCAGTGTGTGGAGGGAGAGGAGTGAATGCTCACACACTCGGGAGTGAGACGGCTCTTGTGTTCAGACGGAGTCGGTGGACTGGACTCCTGGAGGTCAGGGACAGGAAGAGGAAATACGGGGACGGAAGCTGCCGGGAGCTTTTCCAGCTGTGAGCCGAGTGGAGGTCCCCCTCAGGCTGGGTCCGGGTCCGGGTCCGGGTCCGGGTTCAGGGGACCATGACCTTAAAGCTCGTGTCCGGAGTTTTGAAAGAGAGAGGGTTTTTTTAATCCAACGTCTCAGGTTCCGCCCTCCCTCTGCTTTCATGGGCGACCAAGCCACGCCCCTTTTATTGTGCACGCAAATTATCCGTGGGGTGAAAATGAGAGCCTCCAGTCCTGCAGCATCCTCCATGTTCAGCTGCTTCCGGTGGATGTTCAGCAGACGGTGGATATATCTGCTGCAGAGCTAACTCTCCTCTGCTGGGCGAGCGACGTGCTCTCTGGCTGCTCCACACGCTGATTGACAGCAGGACAAGACGGAAGCTCGAAGTCTATTGGCTGAAGCTGACCGGCGCTTTTTCGGATAACATGGGGGTCTATGAGACGAAGGCGGGGCTCATAAATACATTTTTATATTGCTTTATGCTGATATTATATTGTAGTATGAACCAGACTGACACATTGAAGCTCTGTTGAAAAATGATTCATACGTTGGAAACGAATGAAACTCCGGACAGGAGCTTTAACCTGACCCTACAGGCTCCGTCCAATCCCCTCAGAGACCACAGCTGGTAGCGCTTCCTGCTCCTCTGGGCTGCACTCATCCCTCCTGACCACCAGGAGGCGGCGCTGGCAGCACTGGAGGCTCCCTCCGCCCTGCGCAGTCAGCCGTGACCCCAGGGTGACCCCAGGGTGACCCCGGAGCGGTGATGAGCTCTGCTCTTCTGGCGTTGGGTAGCTTGAGGTTTACGGGACGAGCGAGGCGGCGGGAGCGGCGAGGAACCACGCTCTAAAGACAGCAGGCGCTGTGCCGAGCCCGGCTGGACTCCGCAGAAATGTAGAAGGCACGAAGAAGGCCGTCGGTCCCGGACCGCCCGCTCAGACCAGCTGCCGGCGGCGCCATTCAGGATCGCGGCAAACGGCTGGAGAGACGGGCTGAGCTCGACCCAGACCCCTCCTCGAGAGAAACCACCGTCTCAAACAGCAAGGCTCCGCCAGGGACCACGCCCCCCTGAAATCATCAAAACCACATAGGAGCTGGCTCTGCAGCGCCGGGAGGACAGGGCTGGACCCCGAGACATGACGCCAAATGATCACCTCCATAAAAACAAGGCGCCCGCGGCGTCTCGCTCCTGAGGACCGTCGTCCTCAGGACTCACGGCGCCCGCGGCGTCTCGCTCCTGAGGACCGTCGTCCTCAGGACTCACGGCGCCCGCGGCGTCTCGCTCCTGAGCACCGTCGTCCTCAGGACTCACGGCGCCCGCGGCGTCTCGCTCCTGAGGACCGTCGTCCTCAGGACTCACGGCGCCCGCGGCGTCTCGCTCCTGAGGACCGTCGTCCTCAGGACTCACGGCGCCCGCGGCGTCTCGCTCCTGAGGACCGTCGTCCTCAACAGACGGGAACTACTCGCCGAATGTGTGTCCAGAGGCGCAGCGTGGGTTCAGACCCAGGTCCACCATAGACCTGGTCTCTCTGTGGGACTGGAGCAGAGACACCCCTCTATCTGGTCTTCATCCACCTGACCCAGGCTGTGGACTCGGTCAGCGGGGACGGACTGTTAGTCCTCCTCCAGCGACCCGGATCCCCCCAGGCTTCTGAGCAGGATCAAGTGGTTCCATCAGGACATGAACGGCGTCAGACCCTTTCCCGATCAAGACCGGTGTGAAGCGGGGCTGGGTCCTGGCTCCCTGCTCCTGCCGACACCTTCAAGGACTCTGAAGACGGCGTCTTCCTCCAGACCAGGAGCGACGGAGGCCTCTGTAACCCGGCTGGCCTCGGAGCAGAGACCACGGTGAGAGTCCTCATCAGGGATCTGGTCTCTGCTGACCATGCTGGTCTTGTTGTCCACACTGAGGAGACGCTCCGGCGTCTGGTGCCGGTCTGGGTCTGGCCTCACCATCAGCCTTAAAAAGACCGAGGTCCTGGTCCAGGACTTCAGTAGAGCTCCCAGCATTAACATCGGTGTCCAGACCCTGGAGGTGCTGGACATGTCCCCCAGCTCGGTCTGATCAGCTCCACGACGTCTCCCAGACGCCGAACTGAACCCCGGCATCGGCACGGCGTGGACAGCGACGGGCGCCTGGCGAAGCGGGTCTGGGACAGCTCCATGCAGACCACCACCGGGACAAGAGTCCACCAGGCCTGGTCCTGAGCAGTGAGCCCTGGACCCTCTACTCCCGTCCACCAACGCTGTCCTCGCAGACTGCTGGACATCACTCGGCAGGACCGTGTCTCCAACATGGACGTCCTGCCAGAGCAGATGTCCAGGATGTCCTCCGTCCCGACCCAGAGGCGCCTGCGACGGCCTGGCCACGTCCCCCGAACGGACGACGGCCGCGTCCCTAAAGACCGACTGTCCGGGGAGCTGCTGCTGGAGACAGGTCAGAGGACGTCCAGCTCTCAGGGTCAAGGACGTCTGCAAGCGTGACCTCAAGGCCGAGGCTGCGACCCCTCCGACCCCGAGCCCGCCGCTCCGACCGGACCTCCACCCAGAGTGTCCTCACAACAGCAGAGACGAGACACCCGCTGGGGGAGGACAGACAGACAGCCGAGACGGTGGACATCCCAGCCACACTGCAGAGAGCTCATCTGCTACAGCCCCGGCGGCGCTGCAGCGCCCAGACGGAAGACCCCCGGTTCAAACCCCGAGTCCCCAGACCGACGGAGACAACAGGGCAAGGTTCAGCAACGACCCATCAGGAGGTCAGAGTGACAGGATGAAGGTTAGAGGTCAGAGTGACAGGATGAAGGTTAGAGGTCAGAGTGACAGGATGAAGGTTAGAGGTCAGAGTGACAGGATGAAGGTTAGAGAGGTCAGAGTGACAGGATGAAGGTTAGAGGTCAGAGTGACAGGATGAAGGTTAGAGGTCAGAGTGACAGGATGAAGGTTAGAGAGGTCAGAGTGACAGGATGAAGGTTAGAGAGGAGAGAGTGACAGGATGAAGGTTAGAGGTCAGAGTGACAGGATGAAGGTTAGAGGTCAGAGTGACAGGATGAAGGTTAGAGGTCAGAGTGACAGGATGAAGGTTAGAGGTCAGAGTGACAGGATGAAGGTTAGAGAGGTCAGAGTGACAGGATGAAGGTTAGAGAGGTCAGAGTGACAGGATGAAGGTTAGAGAGGTCAGAGTGACAGGATGAAGGTTAGAGGTCAGAGTGACAGGATGAAGGTTAGAGGTCAGAGTGACAGGATGAAGGTTAGAGAGGTCAGAGTGACAGGATGAAGGTTAGAGGTCAGAGTGACAGGATGAAGGTTAGAGGTCAGAGTGACAGGATGAAGGTTAGAGGTCAGAGTGACAGGATGAAGGTTAGAGGTCAGAGTGACAGGATGAAGGTTAGAGAGGTCAGAGTGACAGGATGAAGGTTAGAGGTCAGAGTGACAGGATGAAGGTTAGAGAGGTCAGAGTGACAGGATGAAGGTTAGAGGTCAGAGTGACAGGATGAAGGTTAGAGAGGTCAGAGTGACAGGATGAAGGTTAGAGGTCAGAGTGACAGGATGAAGGTTAGAGAGGTCAGAGTGACAGGATGAAGGTTAGAGAGGTCAGAGTGACAGGATGAAGGTTAGAGGTCAGAGCGACAGGATGAAGGTTAGAGAGGTCAGAGTGACAGGATGAAGGTTAGAGAGGTCAGAGTGACAGGATGAAGGTTAGAGGTCAGAGTGACAGGATGAAGGTTAGAGGTCAGAGTGACAGGATGAAGGTTAGAGAGGTCAGAGTGACAGGATGAAGGTTAGAGGTCAGAGTGAGAGGATGAAGGTTAGAGAGGGCAGAGTGACAGGATGAAGGTTAGAGGTCAGAGTGACAGGATGAAGGTTAGAGAGGTCAGAGTGACAGGATGAAGGTTAGAGAGGTCAGAGTGACAGGATGAAGGTTAGAGGTCAGAGTGACAGGATGAAGGTTAGAGGTCAGAGCGACAGGATGAAGGTTAGAGAGGTCAGAGTGACAGGATGAAGGTTAGAGAGGTCAGAGTGACAGGATGAAGGTTAGAGGTCAGAGTGACAGGATGAAGGTTAGAGGTCAGAGTGACAGGATGAAGGTTAGAGAGGTCAGAGTGACAGGATGAAGGTTAGAGGTCAGAGTGACAGGATGAAGGTTAGAGGTCAGAGCGACAGGATGAAGGTTAGAGGTCAGAGCGACAGGATGAAGGTTAGAGGTCAGAGTGACAGGATGAAGGTTAGAGGTCAGAGTGACAGGATGAAGGTTAGAGAGGTCAGAGTGACAGGATGAAGGTTAGAGGTCAGAGTGACAGGATGAAGGTTAGAGAGGTCAGAGTGACAGGATGAAGGTTAGAGGTCAGAGTGACAGGATGAAGGTTAGAGGTCAGAGTGACAGGATGAAGGTTAGAGGTCAGAGTGACAGGATGAAGGTTAGAGAGGTCAGAGTGACAGGATGAAGGTTAGAGGTCAGAGTGACAGGATGAAGGTTAGAGAGGTCAGAGTGACAGGATGAAGGTTAGAGAGGTCAGAGTGACAGGATGAAGGTTAGAGGTCAGAGTGACAGGATGAAGGTTAGAGAGGTCAGAGTGACAGGATGAAGGTTAGAGAGGTCAGAGTGACAGGATGAAGGTTAGAGGTCAGAGCGACAGGATGAAGGTTAGAGGTCAGAGCGACAGGATGAAGGTTAGAGAGGTCAGAGTGACAGGATGAAGGTTAGAGAGGTCAGAGTGACAGGATGAAGGTTAGAGAGGTCAGAGTGACAGGATGAAGGTTAGAGGTCAGAGTGACAGGATGAAGGTTAGAGAGGTCAGAGTGACAGGATGAAGGTTAGAGGTCAGAGCGACAGGATGAAGGTTAGAGGTCAGAGCGACAGGATGAAGGTTAGAGGTCAGAGTGACAGGATGAAGGTTAGAGGTCAGAGTGACAGGATGAAGGTTAGAGAGGTCAGAGTGACAGGATGAAGGTTAGAGGTCAGAGTGACAGGATGAAGGTTAGAGGTCAGAGTGACAGGATGAAGGTTAGAGAGGTCAGAGTGACAGGATGAAGGTTAGAGGTCAGAGTGACAGGATGAAGGTTAGAGAGGTCAGAGTGACAGGATGAAGGTTAGAGGTCAGAGTGACAGGATGAAGGTTAGAGGTCAGAGTGACAGGATGAAGGTTAGAGAGGTCAGAGTGACAGGATGAAGGTTAGAGAGGTCAGAGTGACAGGATGAAGGTTAGAGGTCAGAGTGACAGGATGAAGGTTAGAGGTCAGAGTGACAGGATGAAGGTTAGAGGTCAGAGTGACAGGATGAAGGTTAGAGAGGTCAGAGTGACAGGATGAAGGTTAGAGAGGTCAGAGTGACAGGATGAAGGTTAGAGAGGTCAGAGTGACAGGATGAAGGTTAGAGGTCAGAGTGACAGGATGAAGGTTAGAGGTCAGAGTGACAGGATGAAGGTTAGAGAGGTCAGAGTGACAGGATGAAGGTTAGAGGTCAGAGTGACAGGATGAAGGTTAGAGAGGTCAGAGTGACAGGATGAAGGTTAGAGGTCAGAGTGACAGGATGAAGGTTAGAGGTCAGAGTGACAGGATGAAGGTTAGAGGTCAGAGTGACAGGATGAAGGTTAGAGAGGTCAGAGTGACAGGATGAAGGTTAGAGGTCAGAGTGACAGGATGAAGGTTAGAGAGGTCAGAGTGACAGGATGAAGGTTAGAGGTCAGAGTGACAGGATGAAGGTTAGAGAGGTCAGAGTGACAGGATGAAGGTAGAGGTCAGAGTGACAGGATGAAGGTTAGAGAGGTCAGAGTGACAGGATGAAGGTTAGAGAGGGCAGAGTGACAGGATGAAGGTTAGAGGTCAGAGTGACAGGATGAAGGTTAGAGGTCAGAGCGACAGGATGAAGGTTAGAGAGGTCAGAGTGACAGGATGAAGGTTAGAGAGGTCAGAGTGACAGGATGAAGGTTAGAGGTCAGAGTGACAGGATGAAGGTTAGAGGTCAGAGTGACAGGATGAAGGTTAGAGAGGTCAGAGTGACAGGATGAAGGTTAGAGGTCAGAGTGACAGGATGAAGGTTAGAGAGGTCAGAGTGACAGGATGAAGGTTAGAGGTCAGAGTGACAGGATGAAGGTTAGAGAGGTCAGAGTGACAGGATGAAGGTTAGAGAGGTCAGAGTGACAGGATGAAGGTTAGAGGTCAGAGTGACAGGATGAAGGTTAGAGGTCAGAGCGACAGGATGAAGGTTAGAGAGGTCAGAGTGACAGGATGAAGGTTAGAGAGGTCAGAGTGACAGGATGAAGGTTAGAGGTCAGAGTGACAGGATGAAGGTTAGAGGTCAGAGTGACAGGATGAAGGTTAGAGAGGTCAGAGTGACAGGATGAAGGTTAGAGGTCAGAGTGACAGGATGAAGGTTAGAGGTCAGAGCGACAGGATGAAGGTTAGAGGTCAGAGCGACAGGATGAAGGTTAGAGGTCAGAGTGACAGGATGAAGGTTAGAGGTCAGAGTGACAGGATGAAGGTTAGAGAGGTCAGAGTGACAGGATGAAGGTTAGAGGTCAGAGTGACAGGATGAAGGTTAGAGAGGTCAGAGTGACAGGATGAAGGTTAGAGGTCAGAGTGACAGGATGAAGGTTAGAGGTCAGAGTGACAGGATGAAGGTTAGAGAGGTCAGAGTGACAGGATGAAGGTTAGAGGTCAGAGTGACAGGTTGAAGGTTAGAGAGGTCAGAGTGACAGGATGAAGGTTAGAGAGGTCAGAGTGACAGGATGAAGGTTAGAGGGTCAGAGTGACAGGATGAAGGTTAGAGAGGTCAGAGTGACAGGATGAAGGTTAGAGAGGTCAGAGTGACAGGATGAAGGTTAGAGGTCAGAGTGACAGGATGAAGGTTAGAGGTCAGAGCGACAGGATGAAGGTTAGAGAGGTCAGAGTGACAGGATGAAGGTTAGAGAGGTCAGAGTGACAGGATGAAGGTTAGAGAGGTCAGAGTGACAGGATGAAGGTTAGAGGTCAGAGTGACAGGATGAAGGTTAGAGGTCAGAGTGACAGGATGAAGGTTAGAGGTCAGAGTGACAGGATGAAGGTTAGAGGTCAGAGTGACAGGATGAAGGTTAGAGAGGTCAGAGTGACAGGATGAAGGTTAGAGGTCAGAGTGACAGGATGAAGGTTAGAGGTCAGAGCGACAGGATGAAGGTTAGAGGTCAGAGCGACAGGATGAAGGTTAGAGGTCAGAGTGACAGGATGAAGGTTAGAGGTCAGAGTGACAGGATGAAGGTTAGAGAGGTCAGAGTGACAGGATGAAGGTTAGAGGTCAGAGTGACAGGATGAAGGTTAGAGAGGTCAGAGTGACAGGATGAAGGTTAGAGAGGTCAGAGTGACAGGATGAAGGTTAGAGGTCAGAGTGACAGGATGAAGGTTAGAGAGGTCAGAGTGACAGGATGAAGGTTAGAGAGGTCAGAGTGACAGGATGAAGGTTAGAGGTCAGAGTGACAGGATGAAGGTTAGAGGTCAGAGCGACAGGATGAAGGTTAGAGAGGTCAGAGTGACAGGATGAAGGTTAGAGAGGTCAGAGTGACAGGATGAAGGTTAGAGAGGTCAGAGTGACAGGATGAAGGTTAGAGGTCAGAGTGACAGGATGAAGGTTAGAGAGGTCAGAGTGACAGGATGAAGGTTAGAGGTCAGAGTGACAGGATGAAGGTTAGAGGTCAGAGCGACAGGATGAAGGTTAGAGGTCAGAGCGACAGGATGAAGGTTAGAGGTCAGAGTGACAGGATGAAGGTTAGAGGTCAGAGTGACAGGATGAAGGTTAGAGGTCAGAGTGACAGGATGAAGGTTAGAGGTCAGAGCGACAGGATGAAGGTTAGAGGTCAGAGTGACAGGATGAAGGTTAGAGGTCAGAGTGACAGGATGAAGGTTAGAGGTCAGAGTGACAGGATGAAGGTTAGAGGTCAGAGTGACAGGATGAAGGTTAGAGAGGTCAGAGTGACAGGATGAAGGTTAGAGAGGTCAGAGTGACAGGATGAAGGTTAGAGGTCAGAGTGACAGGATGAAGGTTAGAGGTCAGAGTGACAGGATGAAGGTTAGAGGTCAGAGTGACAGGATGAAGGTTAGGATGAAGACAAGCGTCGGGGTTGGAGGTTCGAGTTCTGAGACTCAGAGACTAAACCGCTGAATCAGCAAGAAAACTCCTGACGGCCTGAAGCTGCAGACCACAGCCGAGCGTCGTCATGACAACGCTCCACGGAATCACAGTGTTCTTTCTCTTGGCGCTGTTCTCCAGCTCAGCTTGGTTTCTAGAGGCTTCTAGTCTTCATTCATTTTAGCAGCAGAGTGTCAGGCGGCTGTGTGTCAGCCGGCTGTGTGTCAGACTGTTGTGTGTCAGCCGGCTGTGTGTCAGCCGGCTGTGTGTCAGCCGGCTGTGTGTCAGCCGGCTGTGTGTCAGGCGGCTGTGTGTCAGGCGGCTGTGTACCTGGAGACGGACTGTTGCATCTTTGCAGGTTTGTCTTTGTCGCCGTCACACAGCGGGTCGCTCAGCTGGGCTCTGGGGTCTGGTCCTGGTCCTGGTCCTGGTCCCGGGTCGTCTCCTCCAGGCAGCTTGTCCTCGGGGGCCTCGCCCCCGTCCTCTGAGCCCCCCCTCCCGGGGGTCCCGGAGGGAGTTCTCTCCTCAGTGGAGGAGGTGAGGACGGGAGGAGAGGGACCCGGCGGGACTCCGGACTCCGATCCGTCTCGGCACGGCAGCCGGTCCGCGGCGCTGGGCCGCTTGACCCCGTCCGGGCCGGACCCCTCGGACCCCCCGGGGGCCCCGTCGCCCGCCTCGCCCCCCGGCTCCAGCGTCCCCCGGCTCTCGGAGGGCGACAGGTCCGAGCCCGGGGGGGACCCCGATCCCCGGGGCTCGGGGACGGGCCGGAGGAGGAGGGACACCTCGGCGCTCTGGAGCAGGAGGCCCAGGCAGACGGTGAAGGGGCGGGGGGGGCCGGCCGGCCCCTCCCCCGGGTCTGTACGGTCCCGCCTGGACCCCATGTCCTCCAGGTCCTGCTGCAGAGTCTGCTGCAGGGTCTTGACGCTGCGCTGCAGCTGCATCAGGAACTGGTACTGCCGGTGGCTCACCTGGGGGGGGACAGAACTTCAGAGACAGGTCTCGATCTGGTCTGGACAGGCTCTCTCTCGCTGTGGGAGTCCAGTACCTGAGCACTGACGGGTTTCTGCACGTGCACCAACACGTGCACGTCGGGGTCCTGAGCCGCGGCCGCCGGGGGGGGCGGGCCGTCCAGGAGGCCGTTACTGGGCGGCGGCGGCGGCGGCGGGGACGGAGCGCCGTCGGAGCTGTAGTACTCCTTCAGCAGCCGCTTCCTCTGCAGCCGGCCCAGCGCCTCGGCCGACGCGCTGCGGGAGAGCCCGCCCCCGGCCACGCCCCCGGCCCCGCCCTCCGCGGCGCCGCGCCGCGCCTCCTGCAGCCGCGCCAGCTTGGCCGGCTGGCACGCCCACACGGCCAGCGGGAAGGAGTCCACGCAGGGCTGCGGCCGGCCCCGCCCCCCCCGGCCGCCCTCGTAGTCCACCCAGAACTGGGCGAAGTGCAGCGCCCAGAAGTCGGCGGCGGCGGGCGTCTTCAGGGCGTCGGCGGCCGCGCCCAGCGCCGCCAGGCCGCGGTACACGTCGTGCAGCCTGGTGTCCCGCTCGTGAGCGTGGCGCCGGAAGGCGGGGTGCAGGACGGGCGGCGAGGAGGCGGAGCGGGGGAAGGAGGCGGAGCAGAAGAAGGGCTCCTCCTGGAAGGCCTGCAGCAGCGCCCCCAGCTGGCCGCGGCCGCACTGCGCCGGCTGCCGGGTGTTGGTCGCCACCATCTCCGACGTCTGCACCGACAGGGAGCGCGGCAGGTCGGGGGGGGCGGAGGCGTCCCGGTCGGAGGGAATCACCACCTGACAGACCCACAACAGGAAGAGGTCAGACCTTCACAGGAAGTCCCAGCTGAAGAACTGTCAAAATAAAAGCTTCAGGAAGCCATCATTCCTCCATCAAGGGTCCAGAAGCCACACCGGGCCGGTTCCAGGCCTGAGGGACCAGAGCAGAGCACGGCCTGTCAACGGCTGGGGGCGGGGTTATTACTGAGGGCGGGGTTACTGATGGGGTGGAGTTACCTACTGGGGGCGGGGTTATCCAATGGGAGTGGGATTATCAGTTGGGGCGGGGTTATCGGTTGGAGGCGGCATTACTGTTGTGGAGTGGGGTTATTGGATGGGGGCGGGGTTATCAGTTGGGGCGGGGTTATCGGTTGGGGGCCGGGTTATCAGTTGGGGCGGGGTTATTGGATGGGGGCGGGGTTACTGGTTTCCTGTCGGTTCTCGGTCACAGTGGGAGCTGGGCAGACCAGGAGGACTGAAGCTTCCTCTGGTCTGAGACCAGGTCCGAACAGGAGACGGGGACCAGCAGGAGCCTCCAGCAGCAACACATACAACAGCACCGGGGCCCAACCACGACCAGAACCAGGACCAGGACCAGGACCAGGAGCCCCCCCCCGGCGTACCTTGAGCATGAGGCCGTCCACCTTGACGTCTACGTGCTCGTCGGGTTTCTGCGAGTCGTTGAGCTTGTAGACCTCCATGAACTGCTCCAGGCTCTGCCGCAGGTCCAGGCCGAACAGGTTGATCCAGACCAGGCTGCGGGGGTCCAGGACCAGCTGCAGGGCGTTCAGCTGCACGTACAGGTTGGGACAGGGGACTGGGGGGACGGGGGACAGGGGGGAGACGGGGACAGCTTCATAGACTGGAACTTTGATCGTCAAAAATTGATTCTTTTCTTTATTTCAGTTCGGAAACTCAATCAAGAGGAGGAGGAGCTCCGCCCCCCCAGTGGGCGGGGCCTCACCGGGCCGCTCGGTGCCGTCGGGGTAGTAGTACTCGGTGACCTCCAGGTGGAGCGCCGGCATGTCGGCCGGCAGGTACAGGGCCTTCTTGTTGCAGGACAGCATGGGGGCGGGGCTACAGCGCCGCTGCTCCGCCAGGGACACCTGCAACGCAGCACAGCTGAGCGGGGGCGGGGCAGGGGGCGGGGCCGGGGTCGCGGCGCCCCCACCTGGTAGACGGTGAAGTCGGCCATCCGCAGAACCACGGAGCTGGACATGAGCTGCGCCCGGGGGCCGTGGGGGGGCGGAGGGGGGCTGACGGAGGAGGCGGAGGTGCTGATCTTCCCTGGACGGACGGAGACAGAGTCACCACACACACACACACACACACACACACACACACACACACACACACACACACACACACACACACACACACACACCCCGCGGGACCCGGGTCCAGGCGCCAGCAGCACCGGTTACTGAGTTAACGCGCTGTGGGTGGAGTTACCGCGCTGTGGGTGGAGTTACCGCGCTGTGGGTGGAGTTACCGTGCTGTGGGTGGAGTTACCGCGCTGTGGGTGGAGTTACCGTGCTGTGGGTGGAGTTACCACGCTGTGGGTGGAGTTACCGTGCTGTGGGTGGAGTTACCGCGCTGTGGGTGGAGTTACCGCGCTGTGGGTGGAGTTACCGCGCTGTGGGTGGAGTTACCGTGCTGTGGGTGGAGTTACCGTGCTGTGGGTGGAGTTAACGCGCTGTGGGTGGAGTTACCGCGCTGTGGGTGGAGTTACCGCGCTGTGGGTGGAGTTACCGCGCTGTGGGTGGAGTTACCGCGCTGTGGGTGGAGTTACCGCGCTGTGGGTGGAGTTACCACGCTGTGGGTGGAGTTACCGCGCTGTGGGTGGAGTTAACATGCTGTGGGTGGAGTTACCGTGCTGCGGGGAGCCCCCTCCTGGCCCGGGGCCCTGCTGGTCCCGGACCGTGGTCTTCAGCAGGTCCACGTTGGCCCGGAACTCGTCCAGCAGGCTCCGGACCCAGACCTCCCGGGTCTTGGTGGCCTCGCTGTAATGCATCCAGTGGACACAGCTGTCCCCTGGAGAGGCAGGAGACAAATTACAGACAGGAGGCGTCACGGTGGACCCCAGACACTCAGTCCTCTGCAGGGAAAGTCCACACTGGTACCGAGTCTACATGGGTCCGGTCCTGGTCTACGGTTCTCACTCTGCGTGGATCTGGTCCTGGTCTACGGTCCTGACTGTACGTGGATCTGGTCCTGGTCTATGGTCCTGACTCTATGTGGATCTGGTCCTGGTCTATGGTCCTGACTGTATGTGGATCTGGTCCTGGTCTACGGTCCTGACTCTACGTGGATCTGGTCCTGGTCTACGGTCCTGACTGTACGTGGATCTGGTCCTGGTCTATGGTCCTGACTCTATGTGGATCTGGTCCTGGTCTATGGTCCTGACTGTATGTGGATCTGGTCCTGGTCTGCGGTCCTGACTCTGCGTGGATCTGGTCCTGGTCCGGGGGCAGCGGGTGGGGTGTGCTGGAGTACCTGCTCTGTGGAAAGGGTAGTAGTCCAGGGTGATGGAGGAGAAGGACAGCTGCATGGCTCCTCCCATGATCCTCTTGTTGATCGCTGGGAAGGAGAGGCAGCCGTGAGGACAGGAAGGGGGCGTGGTCAGGGGGCGTGGTCAGGAGGTGTAGTGTGTGCAGGAGGCGCGGCGTGTTCGGGGGCGTGGCGTGTTCAGGGGGCGTGGCGTGTGCGAGCGCTGTGCAGGAACCTTTGTCCGTGGCGTGGAGGTCGTCGCAGATGTGCAGGTCCAGGTGAGTGATCTGCAGGTGGTGCGACGTCTCGCACACGTCGTAGGCGGAGAACAGCTTGGCCATGGTGGCGCTCTGGTCGGCCGCCGTGGACGCCTGCTGGGTCCGGACCTGCTGGGCCGAGGGGGGCGTCGGCGACACCTGGGGGGCGAGGAGGGCGTTACCGCTTCACCGTGACGACCGGCTGCCGTCACGCCGTGAGTGCGATGACTGTGCCAGCGGACCAATCAGGTCGTCCCGTTTACAGGAATCCTATCGGATCACGGTGTGTTGACGGTGTGTGTGTGTGGGTGTGTGTGTTCAGGTGTGTGTTCAGGTGTGTGTGTTGACGGTGTGTTGAACAACATTCGTCTCTAAATCCACACCAGATCCTCATACAGCAGAGATCTGGTCAGATGCTTCTAGAAGACTGGATCCCTAAGCAGACTGGATCACATCAGATCAGATGGGATCAGATCAGGAGGGAGGAAAGTTTAGGGTTCAAATATCTTTCAACAAAGACAGACTGTCCAGCTGTCCTCTGGAAGCTGCGTCTCCGTCTGTCCAGACGCCTGCAGTTCCCTGAAGCTCCACCAGGGGGCTCCAGACAGCAGGCTGAGAGGAGGAGACGTGAACACAGCCTGGAGACACCAGACAGAGAGGACGGAGAGGACGGAGAGGACGGGGAGGACGGGGAGGACAGAGAGGACGGGGAGGACGGAGAGGACGGGGAGGACGGGGAGGATGGGGAGGACGGAGAGGACGGAGAGGACGGGGAGGACGGGGAGGATGGGGAGGACGGAGAGGACGGAGAGGACGGGGAGGACGGGGAGGACAGAGAGGACGGAGAGGACGGGGAGGACGGGGAGGACAGAGAGGACGGGGAGGACGGGGAGGACGGGGAGGACAGAGAGGACGGGGAGGACGGGGAGGACGGGGAGGACGGGGAGGACGGGGAGGACAGAGAGGACGGGGAGGACGGGGAGGACAGAGAGGACGGGGAGGACGGAGAGGACGGAGGACGGCGGGCTGACGGCACCTGGTCCTCGGGGGCCCGGCTCTTCCTCTGCTGGGCCGAGCGGTCCATGGCCTCGCTCAGGGACTTGGCGTACTGGACCATGGCCTTCAGCTGCGAGTCGGTCAGGACCCACAGCAGGTCGTCCAGGATCAGGATCAGCTTGGACGCCACAACGTTACAGTCCTTCACCTGACAGAGAGGACAGGGGGTGAGTCCAGCGGGGGACAGGGGACATGGGGATGGAGGACAGGGGACAGGGGACTGGGAACTGGGACTTCATAAAAATATCTGACAAGTCCAGACTGGTTCCTCGTAAACCAGCCACAGGCCGACCCTCAGGAAATCAGACTCTGTCCCTCTGTCTGTCCATCCCCCCCCCCCGTCCCTCTGTGTCCGTCAGTCAGTCTGTCCCCCGGCGTGTCCCACTGACCCGTCTCTTGAGCGTGACCCGGATCTTGGACTGGTTGGTGATCAGGCGGATGGGGGCGCTCAGCATGTCGTGCTCGGCGCTCTGGATGGCGTCCGCCTCGATCCGGATCATCTGCCAGCTGATCTCCTTGAAGGTCAGGACCTGGGCGGGGGACAGCGGCGTCAGAGACGGACGGGCGGGCGGCGCGGGGGACGCGGCTCCGCCGGGACCCGGCCCACCTCTCCCCGCTGGGGGTCGTGGATCCGGGTGAAGCGCAGGTCGCTGACGCTCCAGCTGGTGTTGACGCTGTAGACCTGCAGCTGGGACAGCTCGAAGGACGCGTTGAAGGCCTTGGCGCTGATCCGGATCACGATGGAGTTGATGGACAGAGACATCCCCTCCACCACCTTCTCCGCAAAGCCGTACTCACTGGAGCCAGGGACGGCGGGGGGACGGGGGGGACACAGGGGGGACAGAGGGAGACAGAGGGGGACAGCAGGGGGGACAGAGGGGGACAGCAGGGGGGACGGGGGGACAGAGGGAGACAGAGGGGGACAGCAGGGGGGACGGGGGGGACAGAGGGAGACAGATGGGGACAGCAGGGGGGACGGGGGGGACAGAGGGAGACAGAGGGGGACAGCAGGGGGGATGGGGGGGACAGAGGGGGACAGCAGGGGGGATGGGGGGACAGAGGGAGACAGAGGGGGGCAGCAGGGGGGACGGGGGGGACAGGGAGACAGAGGGGGACAGCAGGGGGGACGGGGAGGACAGAGGGAGACAGATGGGGACAGCAGGGGGGACGGGGGGACAGAGGGAGACAGAGGGGGACAGCAGGGGGGATGGGGGGGACAGAGGGAGACAGAGGGGGACAGCAGGGGGGATGGGGGGGACAGAGGGGGACAGCAGGGGGGATTGGGGGGACAGAGGGAGACAGAGGGGGACAGAGGGGGACAGCAGGGGGGATTGGGGGGACAGAGGGAGACAGAGGGGGACAGAGGGGAGACGAGGGGGACAGGGGGGGGGACAGAGGGGGGACAGCAGAGTCAGCATCCAGATCTCCAGTGACTAAAACCGTCTCAGCAGCTCAGACCGGTCTGATCCAACATGTCCTTGAAAGAGCTGAAAGCTTTAGAGCGCGAGGCGGTCAGGACGGACGTGGACGGACGTGGACAGATGTAGACGGACATGGAGACATGAGGCGAACCGGACTGAGAATAGAGTTTTTCCGGTTCTGATGCCAGATACTGGAGTCCAGGCACCGATCCGATACTGATCAGTTATTAAAGTTAGCTCCGTTAGCTCTGCTAGTTCTGTTAGCTCTGCTAGCTCCGTTAGCTCCATTACCTTCGTTAGCTCTGCTAGCTCCGTTACTTTTGTTAGCTCTGCTAGCTCCGTTACCTTCGTTAGCTCTGCTAGCTCCGTTACCTTCGTTAGCTCTGCTAGCTCCGTTAGCTCCATTACCTTCGTTAGCTCTGCTAGCTCCGTTAGCTCTGCTAGCTCCGTTAGCTCTGCTAGCTCCGTTAGCTCTGCTAGCTCCGTTAGCTCCATCACCTTCGTTAGCTCTGTTAGCTCCGCTAGCTCTGTTAGCTCCATTAGCTCTATTAGCTCTGCTAGTTCTGTTAGCGCTGCTAGCTCCGTAAGCTCTGTTAGCTCCGTTAGTCCCATGAGCTCAGTTAGCTCCATTAGCTCTGTTAGCTCCATTAGCTCCATAAGCTCCATTAGCTCTGTTAGCGCCGCTAGCTCTGTTAGCTCCATTAGCTCTGCTAGCTCCGTTAGCTCTGCTAGCTCCGTTAGCTCCATCACCTTCGTTAGCTCTGTTAGCTCCGCTAGCTCTGTTAGCTCCATTAGCTCTATTAGCTCTGCTAGTTCTGTTAGCGCTGCTAGCTCCGTAAGCTCTGTTAGCTCCGTTAGTCCCATGAGCTCAGTTAGCTCCATTAGCTCTGTTAGCTCCATTAGCTCCATAAGCTCCATTAGCTCTGTTAGCGCTGCTAGCTCTGTTAGCTCCATTAGCTCTGCTAGCTCCGTTAGCTCTGCTAGCTCCGTTAGCTCCATCACCTTCGTTAGCTCTGTTAGCTCCGCTAGCTCTGTTAGCTCCATTAGCTCTATTAGCTCTGCTAGTTCTGTTAGCGCTGCTAGCTCCGTAAGCTCTGTTAGCTCCGTTAGTCCCATGAGCTCAGTTAGCTCCATTAGCTCTGTTAGCTCCATTAGCTCCATAAGCTCCATTAGCTCTGTTAGCGCTGCTAGCTCTGTTAGCTCCATTAGCTCTGCTAGCTCCGTTAGCTCTGCTAGCTCCGTTAGCTCCATCACCTTCGTTAGCTCTGTTAGCTCCGCTAGCTCTGTTAGCTCCATTAGCTCTATTAGCTCTGCTAGTTCTGTTAGCGCTGCTAGCTCCGTAAGCTCTGTTAGCGCCGCTAGCTCTGTTAGCTCCATTAGCTCTGCTAGCTCTGTTAGCTCCATTAGCTCCGCTAGCTCTGTTAGCTCCAACACTTCTTCTTCTGCGATGTTTTGAGGCAGCTTGCTTTGCCGCCCCCTGCTGGCCGGTCGCTGTGACGGCTCCTGCTGCTGATCAGGCGACAGACGCTCAGCGCCTCAACAAGCCTGGACTCTGTTCACTGAGCAGCTTCTGCTGGCTGGAGTTCTGGTTCTGAGTGAAACTTTACAGGTTGGTGTTGGACCCGAACATTTAGAAAGAAATCTGTAAAGTTGCTGCTGAAGTTTGTTTTTTTTATTTTCTGTTCATTATGTTTGTACCTTTATGTTTATTTAGTTACTGTTATTTATACTGTTTTATCTAAATGCCTTCACTTTGAATATTGAGTCTGCATTTTAATTTAAAAACACAACATATAACTTGTCGCTGCACGCCTCTTTTATATTGTTCTGTTTAAATTCTATGTAAATATTTTTCAATTTTTATTTTCTAAAATACTGTTGCTGCACTTCAAAACGACACTAAGGAACTTTTCAACCTTAATAGAACATTTCCATATCTTCAGTGACGATACATCGACCTCCAGCAGCTGAATGACCCCCTGTCAGCCTGTAGGCGAGTTCAGTCCCGCAGCACGCCAGGCGCTAGGCCTCATGGGAGCTGTCGTATTCCTTCAGGCAAAGCACTACCGCTTTGTCCACTGGCGCCGCCAAGATCAACCAAAACTGAAAGTTCCTCAGAGTCGCTTTAAGTTACTGAAAAGTAATTATTCGAAGATTTATTTAGTTGAGCTGGTTGCACTGCAGCCCCATACTGACATCACACGAGAGGAGTGAGGAGCTGACCTTTGACCCGACGGCGTGGCCAGGGGGGACGGGCCGTTGGGCGGCCGAGGCTCGTCACAGGTGCTCATCTCCATCACCACCTTGTCCAGCGTCTGAAAGCAGAGCGGCGCCGTCACTCAGCGGGACCAGGCTCCGCCCACCAGCCGGGACCGGCGGCGAGGGCCGGACCTGGTCCCCAACCACCAGAGAGCGGGACCCGGAACTCACCAGAGAGATGGGGTGAGTCTTCAGCTTGGTCCAGGGGATCTGAGGACGAGAGACAACGTGAGACCAGGGTCTGGACCGAGGACCAGGGTCTGGACCGAGGACCAGCAGCACCGAGGACCAGACTGGGTTCAGTTACACCTCCGGTCCTGAGGTGAACCCGAGGTCCTGGATCCTGGTCCAGCCTCCGCCGGCAGACGGTCCTTCAGCAGTCTTATGAACGTTGCGTTTCCAGCAGCGTCGCCGTGGAAACGGCCCTCGGAGGTCTGGACCCAGCAGGAAGAGGAAGTCCTGGACTCACCCGGATGGCGGCCTTGTTGCACTCCACGCGGCGGATGGCGAGCCAGGTGGGCAGGTCCAGCAGGCTCTGCAGGACGTCCTCGTCCAGCTCCAGGTTGGTCAGCTGACCTTCGCCCTTCAGGGTGCTCAGGTTGATCTTGTCGGGCGAAAGGTTCTTGGCGAACCTGCAACAGAACGGAGGGTCAGGATCCGTGGCGGTAGGGCTGCACGATTTTGACAAAAAACCTAATTGCGATTTTCCTGACCAATAATGCGATTGCAATTCGATTTGCGATTGTCACATTTTATTCTTTCAAATGCAGAAAACAGCCAAAATTATGGGCGAAAAAAATTCTTGTTACTTTTACACGGTCTTGCTCAAGTTGACACATAAAATAACCGAATGTAAACTAACTTGACAAAGCTTCAGGCAGCGGCAGCGAGACGCCGCCGTGCTGTCTGCGTCACGCTTGAAAAAAAAAAAAGAGTGCGTCGTTTTAATGAAATAAAAGAGTCAAAACCCAATGCTGTCGAAATTGGAATTCAATACTGGTCTTGCTTGCATGGTTCACAGAAAATTACTTAGACAACAGTTTTCAACGTGAAATAAATGGAAATAAAAAAAAGAACCGCAAATAGGCGCCACTGTGAAACCAACTTCAACTCGAAAAAAAAAAAGAACTGGCCAGCCTCTACAGATAAAGGGTAAAAAAATGAATCCTTGTTGCTGTAATATTTTTAGATCACAGTCAGTTTAGTAATCCTACTCGGGGTCGTCTTCCCTCTCATTCTTGGGCTGCGCTTCATGTTTTCATGGAGAGAGAGAGAGCATCACATGCTGGATGAAGGCTGAGCTGTGGGGCGATCAGGTGAGAGAGAATAACCTGCGACTTGTCGACGTCTCTGTAACGTGTAGCGGCGAGTCTTCAGGTGTCGGTACAAATTACATGTATTTCCTCTGGATCTGGCTGCTGCACGGCGACACAATCTGGGACATTTGGATTCACGTCGTTTTTTTTCAAACCCAAAGTCAGTCCAAACAACTGAACTACGATTCTCTTTTAAAAAGCGGCTCCGCCCCCTCTCCTGCTGTCATCTCAGCCATTTTCACACCGTCATCGAGTCACACTGAAAACTTTTTGCTCCTCACGACACCGCAAAGCACAAGCGCAGGGTTTGTTATTAGCAACCTGACGCTGCGGCGGTGCAGTGCAGACATACTTGCTTCCTGTTGTCATTTCTGATTGGCCGGTGGCCCGGAACGAGAGACTCGAACGCTTTGATTGGCGGATAGGTCTGTCACTCACATGCCTCGAAAAACCTCAGCTCTGTGCGGTTTGGTTACCGCAGGAGTTGAAACCTCAATTTCGACGAGGTGTCGGTTAATCGTGCAGCCCTACGTGGCGCTCCGGACCCGCAATGCATGATGGGACCAGGAGCCAGGACTCTGAAGTGAGATCCCGATCCAGAGGGATCAGCTGGACCACCCGGACGGCGTCTGATCTGGTAGAGCCCGTCTGAACCTGCAGCCCCCGTGACCCCTGACCCGGCTGGCCATGACCTCTGACCCTTGGCTGGCCGTGACCCCTGACCCAGTGCCTCTACCGTGACCCCTGACCCAGTGCCTGTGCCGTGACCTACCCAGTGCCTGTGCCGTGACCCCTGACCCAGTGCCTGTGCCGTGACCTCTGACCCGGCTCTCTGAGTTTTATTGATCTGAGCAAACAGAGGCAGTGATTCCACCCTGACCTGTGCACCGCTGGAACCTGCTCTCCGGGCTCTGAACCCACTCAGCTCGTTTCCATGCAGCCAATAACTCTTTCAAACTCTTTTCACACTGGAATGTTGGCAGGAAGCCAGCAGCGCGTGGCCGTGTAAACACCCGCCAAAACCCGGAAAAGCTCATTTTCGAGATTTGTAAAACCCGATAAAGCCCGCTGGGTTCCTCCTTTTCACACCCCGCAGTGCCGCCGTGTGAACAGATAACGAGTTAGGAACGTTGTTTTTGGTTCTGCGCATGCTCCCACCGCAATGAATCATGGTCTTTTGAGTCCAGCAACGAGTAGGCGCCAAACTCACCTCACTTTTGTCCGTGTGAGGCTTCCGTAACGCACGATACGAACTGTTATTCTGAGCGCGCACGTCGCACATGCTTCCTTCTGAAAGTCGGCGACTTGTACGGCCTGCAGAGAAATCATGAACAGCAGAACAACCGTTCTGTCTGCGTTCCGTCAGCAGAACGGAGTCACCGCAGCGTCTGCCTCTGCAGGCCAGTGGAGGAGGTTGCCAGATCTGTCGATCTAGTCCGTAAAAACATCAGAAACTCGTAGGAAGCAGCCCAAACCTCCATCTCGGTTGAAAATGCAGGTTAAACCGTATTTGTATGATTAAAGAACACGTCATGAACACATCATCATTTAATCAACCCGTCCAACGTCTTCAAAAAGAAGCTAGCTTTGGTTTGAACCCCACCCAACCTGGCAACACAGAGCCGCTCCGGTCAGAGCTTTTGTTTTGAGAACAGCATGACGTGCGCCGTGGTTTGGAAAGGGAGATCCTGACTGAATGCGCCGACTTGTAAACGGGGAACTCTGTCTGCTACGGCATGGAAACGGGGTTTTCCTGATGTTTCAGAACCCAGATATTAGCTGCATGTCAACGTGGTCAATGTTTTAACCTTTTAAAGCCCCATTTGCCCCACCCCCACCCACCCCAACCCCCCACCCCACCCCCGGCTCCACGGGGTCTGAAGACTGATTCTGGACTGATCCAGACTTCAGGGCTTCTCTGTGGTGCTGAGCTGGAAACAGAGAGGAGGAGGAAGAGGAGGAGGAAGAGGAGGAGGAGGAAGAGGAGGAGGAGGAATAGGAGGAGGAAGAGGAGGAGGAAGAGGAGGAGGAAGAGGAGGAAGAGGAGGAGAAGGAGGAGGAGGAGGAGGAGGAGGAAGAGGAGGAGGAAGAGGAGGAGGAGGAGGAGGAGAGGAGGAGGAGGAGGAGGAGAGGAGGAGGAGGAGGAGGAAGAGGAGGAGGAGGAGGAGGAGGAGAGGAGGAGGAGGAGGAGGAAGAGGAGGAGGAAGAGGAGGAGGAAGAGGAGGAGGAGGAGGAGGAGGAAGAGGAGGAGGAAGAGGAGGAGGAGGAGGAGGAGGAAGAGGAGGAGGAAGAAGAGGAGGAAGAGGAGGAGGAGGAGGAGGAGGAGGAGGAAGAGGAGGAGGAGGAGGAGGAGGAGGAGGAGGAGGAGGAGGAATAGGAGGAGGAAGAGGAGGAGGAGGAAGAGGAGGAGGAGGAGGAGGAGGAGGAGGAAGAGGAGGAGGAGGAGGAGGAAGAGGAGGAGGAGGAAGAGGAGGAGGAGCAGCGTCTGGTCAGTGAAATATTCAGGAGCTGCTGATCAAGTATCAAGCGGCTGTTTGGCTCCGCCCCCTCCGGTCCCCATCAATAAACCAAGACTGGAACCAGACGGAGCTCCGTCATCAGCTGATCCGAACGCGGCGGAACGCGGCAGAACGCGGCGGCTGAAGCAGAACCAGGCTGAGGGGATGAAGTTCTGCTCACCACACCTCAGCCTGCAGGCCCAAGCTTAGTGGACCAGGTCCAGGTCTGGGTCCAGGATCTGTGTCAGTCCTGCTGCTGTCCTCTGTTTCAAACCTCAGACCTGGGGGCCGGGGGGCCGGGGGGCCGGGGGGTTGGGGGGATGGGGGGCAGTGGTCGGTCTCTGGCTTGTAGGAAGGACCTCTGCTCCACTGCTGCTCCTCCTGTGCACGCTGCTCCTGTGCACGCTGCTCCTGTGCACGCTGCTCCTGTGCACGCTGCTCCTGTGCACGTGTGGGTTACCTTCAGGTAATCTGGTTTCCTCCTACTGGACCGGCTCAGGACCAGAACAGACCGCAGCAGGAAAAACCCAGACTGGAGCCGAGTCCAGGTCCACCGCCGCAGGTCCTCCAGCTGCTCCCAGGAGGCGGAGCTAAAGCTGACCTCCACTCTGTGCGCCCATGCGGTGGACGGCAGCAGCTTCCCGGGGCTGGCGGACGGACGGTGCACCTTCCAGGACCAGGAAGACCAGTCCAGGAAGGCTCCTCCACTGGGGGGGGGGCGGGGGGGGGGGGGGGGGGGGGGGCAAGAGGATCTGGAGGGATCTAGTTCCCTGAAGCCACTGGAACCTGAGGGACCAGACAGCGGAGCAGCAGGGCTGAGCTCAGACCAGGACCTTCAGGGCTGTGAGGCGTTCAGGGACAACGGGAAATTTACAGCTTCAGCAGATAAAGAAACGACAGAATGACAATCCAGACCACGAGGGGGGGTCAGGGGGGCGTGAGGGGGGTGAGGGAACGGGGGGGGGGGGTGTCAGGGAATGAGGGGGGGTGTAAGGGGGGTCAGGGAACGAGGGGGGGAGATCAGGGAACCGCGTGGGGGGGGGTCAGGGAACTGTGAGGGGGACAATTCAACTGGGAAAGGTTTTTCAAAATTAAAAATTCAATGCTGATGGAGACATTTAAATGTGGGTTCAGTCCAGTCCGGTCCAGGGGAGCTGGTCCGGTCCGGTCCGGTCCAGATTCAGACAGAACCTGACCCCTTGGAGCTGGACTTCAGGATGATGGACTCCTGACTCAAAGCCCAGACAGTGAACCAGTCCGGTCTCTCCAGGACTCTGGTCCTGGTGTGGACCAGCCAGCGGGTGGAGACAAGAGCTGCAGTCCCGGCTCCACCTGCTGCACCCGCTCCAATCACATGGGGTCCAGAGGAGGTGGAGTGGCTTCTCTTCACTCTCACACACACTCACACACACACACACACACACACACACACACACACACACAGCACTGAAGGACACCAGATCTAAACGCCAACAGTAGACACACTGCCTTCCTGGAGGATCCACCCTGCTGCTCCACCCGGCTGCTGCTCCACCCGGCAGCATGGACTGGGTCTGGTCTGTCCCCAGACACCCCACGGTTACCCCACAGAAACCCTCCAGAAACCCTCCAGCTGCAGCCTCCAGTCAGACGGCCTCACACGGTTCAGATAAGGTCGTCCTGAGGGACCGGCGGCCTCAGGCTGAACCAACGTGTCACCTGCTGCTGGACTTTCACCCCGACCCTGATAGTAAACCTGGAATCTGAGTACCGTGCCCGAGCAGGGCGAACCTGGGCCGGTCCGGACTGACCCGGACGGGTCCGGACTAACCCGGGCGGTTCCGGGCCAACCCGGGCGGTTCCGGGCCAACCCGGGCCGGTCCGGGCTAACCCGGGCGGGTCCGCCTCCAGGGCAGACTGAGATTGCTGCTGATAATCTGGCTGCTCCACTCGACCGGTCCGACCTGCCCGGAGCTCCGGGATTAGCCCGGCTAGCCCCATGCTAGCGTGTTAGCCGCGCCAGCCACGGCTCCGGTCCGGGGAGCCGTCCCGGACCGGAGCCGGGCCCTGCGGCCCGGCAGACGACTCGCACGCACCCGCAGCGCCACCCGCTGCCCGGGCGGGTCCCGGTACCGTGAAGCCGGCGGACCGGAGCTAGCTAGCACCGACCTGGAGAGATGCTTGAGGATCTGCTTCTTGATGAGCCCCGCCATGTCCGGGACGGTCCGAGGACGAGCCGCCGCCGCCGAGCTGCTTCCCCGGAGACTGGAGGTGCCGAGCGGCTCAGACCCGCCGCGGCTCGGTCCTCATTTCAGCGGCGCTCCCGCTTCAGTCCGGCTGACAGACGGAGGGACGGGGCGGCTGACAGCATCACACACTGCCGGGCTCCGGGTGACGGCCGCGGGTCCGAGGCGGAGCGGCTCCGGTTAGGCCATTCCGTGGCGGAACCGACGGGCAAACGATCCGAAAGCGGCCCGAGCGTCGGTTATCTCAGCCTGAGCTCACCTGGCCGGGACGGCGGGGCGCGGGAGGAGCGGAGGCGGCGAGCAGCGACGTCTGCAGGCGGGGAGGAGCCGCCGACGCCACGCGGACAGAGCGGGACGTGCCCGCGCACCGCCATCTTGTGGAGGTTGTCAGGGAAACGGCAGCGCAGACATCGTTCACGCTGCCGCGGACAGAAGCCGACGTGCACGCGCGGCGGCCATCTTGTGGAGGTGCCATTCAATGCGTTTTTGTTCCAGGTGTTTTGTGACAGTTTTAAAATTCTATTTGCACAAATAATTCTGACACGCAGAAGACAGTATGCAAAGCACACACATAAAATATCACCTAAGAGTGAGAACGTATGCCAGAGAGAGAGAAAATAGAGAATGTTTAGAGTAACATACACCAAAGAACAGGCTCGCTGAGAAGAACATATTCAGAATATGTTATAGGGCTTGGGATCACGCTTTGCATTGTGGGGAGTGGCGGACATGTTGACCGCTCACGAGTGTAAACAAACACGTAACAAAACCAGACAGGAGCAGGAGAAGACAGACGAGCAGAGCTGCAGAAAGCAAGAAAAAATGCTGAAATGCCGAAAAGAGTCTATATGTATCAACTTTTGCTTAATAAGGAAGCCAGGAGCCGTCATCTTGAAAAAAAAAATCGCAGTTATTAACGTTTGAACAGCTATCAACTTACTGTATTTTCTTCGTTTGTGTTGTTTGCTGTGTTTATAGGATATATTTAGAAATGTTCTCCTTTTGTATTTGTATTTTCTCCTTTTATTCTATTTTTCTGTTTGCACTGCTGTTGTTTGTGTTCATTTTGATAGTATTTTTACAAATAACGTGTTAATATGCACATTTTTTTTCATGTCAAACATTTTGCAAGTTTTACACACGCCCTTTTATGTAGTTTTGAAAAACTACTATTTATTCTATATTATTAACTTTATTTTCTCCTCTTAATATTATTGTTTATATTTTGTTTGCACTACGGTCATTTTGTTCATTTTGACAGAATATATTTATGACTGCAGGCTGCATTTGTTACGAGACACTTCATATCAATAAACACCCCCAAAAAAATCAAACATCTGAAATACATTTCAGTGTGTTTATTTAAAAAATAGTGGGTAAGGACACCACAGACATTTATAGCTCCACTTAACAGGCCTTCATTTCAGCAGCTTGGGCTCATGTTCGTCAGCGAGCAACATACAATAATTATCTTATTAAGGAAAGTGAGATCCTCGTCCCAGTCACAGCTGGTCACAGCAGGGTCCGGTTCCACCCGGTCACAGCAGGGTCCGGTTCCACCCGGTCACAGCAGGGTCCGGTTCCACCCGGTCACAGCAGGTCCCGGTTCCACCCGGTCACAGCAGGGTCCGGTTCCACCCGGTCACAGCAGGGTCCGGTTCCACCCGGTCACAGCAGGTCCCGGTTCCACCCGGTCACAGCAGGTCCCGGTTCCACCCGGTCACAGCAGGTCCCGGTTCCACCCGGTCACAGCAGGTCCCGGTTCCACCGCAGCAGGGGAACATCTCAAACCTTTACTCGAGAGCGAGGGCAAAAGACTGATCACAGGAGTAGAGATGGTCAGAGCTCCTATTGGTCCACAGCTGTGGGAGGGACTAGTTCGTTGGTGCGTTGCAGCCGACATGCTCAACTGAAAACCCGGTGACGCCCTGCTCTGGAGACCGAACAGGGCTCCGTCCACTAGCAGTCCTCCCAGCAGTGGAACCGTTCCTCCGCTGCTCTCCAGACGTCCATCCTGTCCTCTGGCTGTCCAGCGGAGAGGGCCGGCAGCAGGTCTGGACTCGCCGCCGCCTCCTGCTGTCTGGAGGCTCAGCAGGTTCGTTGCTGTGAGGAAATGTTGGCTTGACTGCAGCTTCGCTGTCGGTTCCCTCGTGCTGTGTTTTCAGAACTGTAATCAGCCTGGAGACAGCTCGTCTCGAAGCGTCTCCATGTCAACACATCGTCTACAAATGAACTTGGGCTTATATTTTATTTTTAGTTTATTTTATTGCTTTCTTTTTGTCATTTGTTCATGGATTAACTTTTTCTTGACCATCGTTCCTCCAGGGGGGCATCCAGCATTCTCCAGATGTTGGGTCCCGGGGCGGTCGTCGGGGCCAGGCAGTAGGCCAGGGGGGCTCAGTCCTGTTCCAGCAGGGCCCCCATCCCGCATGTTCTAGCTCTCTACCTGCTTTAGCACTCCTGGATGCAGCGACCGGCTCCTCACTGGGTTCTGTTAGGTGCTTGGTGAAGACAGAATCACTGGAATCAGGTGTGTTGAAGCAGGGAGAGAGCTGAACATGCTGGACAGGGGCTCTGCAGGAGCAGGACTGGGAACCCCTTGCCATGGGCAGTCATCAATGGCCTTGGGCGGTCACCAAGGAACCAGGATGGTCGCCAGTGGCCCAGGGTGGTCGTGGGGGGCCCTGGGCGGTCATTGGGGCCTCTGGGTGGTGGTGTGGGGCCCTGGGCGGTCATTGGGGACCCTGGACGATCATTGGGAGCTCTGGGTGGTGGTGGAGGGCCCTGGGCGGTCACTGGGGGGCCCTGGGCGGTCATTGGGGGCCCTGGGCGGACACTGGGGGGTAGGGTTGTCGTCAGGGCCTTGCCCTAGGCCAGGGCTTCCCAGTCATTTTCCTGCAGAGTCCCCATCCAGCATGTTCTAGCTCTCTACCTGCTTCAGAACTCCTGGATGCAGCGACTGGCTCCTCACTGGGTTCTGTTGGGTGCTTGGTGAAGACAGAATCACTGGAATCAGGTGTGTTGAAGCAGGGGGAGAGCTAGAACATGCTGGATTAGGGGCTCTGCAGGAATAGGACAAGGAAAACCCTTGCCTTAAGCGGTTGTCGGGAGCCCTGGGCGGTCACCGGGGTCCCTGGGCAGTTGTCTGGGGCCCTGGATGGCTGTCGGGGGCCCTGGGTGGCTGTCAGAGGCCCTGGGCGGTCGTTGCGGGCCCTTTGGCAGTCGTCAAGGGCCCTGGGCAGTCATCGGTTGCCCTGGGTGGCCGTCGGGGGTCCTGGGCGGCCATCGGGGGTCCTGGGCGGCCGTTGGGGGACCCAGACAGCCGTTGGGGGCCCTGGGCGGCCGTCGAGGGCCCCAGGCGGCCGTTGGGGGTCCTGGGCGGTCGTTGGTGGCCATGAGGCACTGTCAGGGGCCCTGGGCAGTCACCAGTGTCCCTGGGCAGTCGTCTGGGGCCCTGGGCGGTCACAGAAGACCCTGGGCGGTCACCAGGGGCTATGAGTGACTATCAGGGGCCCTGGGCGGCTGTCGGGGGAATGGCGTCCTGTTCCAGCAGGGCCCCCATCCAGCATGATCTGGCTCTCGACCTCTTTCAGCACTCCTGGATGCAGCGACCGGCTCCTCACTGGGTTCTGTTAGGTGCTTGGTGAAGACAGAATCACTGGAATCAGGTGTGTTGAAGCAGGGAGAGAGCTAGAACATGCTGGATTAGGGGCTCTGCAGGAATAGGACTAGGAAACCCATGCCTTAAGCGGTTGTCGGGAGCCCTGGGCGGTCACTGGAGGCCCTGGACAGCTGTCAGGAGCCCTGGGCGGTCACCGGGGTCCTTGGGCAGTCGTCTGGGGCCCTGGGTGGTTGTTGGAGGCCCTGGGTGGCTGTCAGGGGCCCTTGGCGGTCACCAGGTTGCCTGGGCGGTTGTCTGGGGCCCCAGTTGGCCGTCGGGGTTCCTGAGCGGCCGTCGGGGTCCCTGGGTGGGCGTTGGGGTTCCTGGGCGGCCATTGAGGGTCCTGGACGGCCGCTGGGGGTCCTGGGCGGCCGTCGGGGCCCTGAGGGGCTGTCAGGGGTCCTGGGCGGTCACCGGGGTCCTTGGGCAGTCGTCTGGGGCCCGTAGTTGGCCGTCGGGGGCTCTGGGCGGCCGTCGGGGTTCCTGAGCGGCTGTTGGGGTTCCTGTGCAGGCGTTGAGGGGCCTTGGCGGCCGTTGGGGGTCCTGGGCGGCCGTCGGGGGCCCGAGGCGGCCATCGGCGTCCTGGGCGGCCGTCGGGGGCCCGAGGCGGCCGTCGGCGTCCTGGGCAACCGTCGGGGCCCTGAGAGGCTGTCAGGGGTCCTGGGCAGTCACTGGGGTCCCTGGGGCAGTCGTCTGGGCCCTGAGCAGTCACAGAAGACCCTGGGCGGTCACCAGGGGCTATGAGTGGCTATCAGGGGCCCTGGGCGGCTGTCGGGGGCCTGGCGTCCTGTTCCTGCAGAGTCCCTATCCAACATGCTCTAGCTCTCTACCTGCTTCAGAACTCCTGGATGCAGCGACCGGCTCCTCACTGGGTTCTGTTAGGTGCTTGGTGAAGACAGAATCACTGGATCCAGGCGTGTTGAAGCAGCGACAGAGCTGAACATTCTGAATTAGGGCCTCTGCAGGAGCGGGACTGGGAACCCCTTGCCATAGGCAGTCGTCAGTGGCCTTGGGCGGGCACCAAGGAACCAGGACGTTCACCGGTAGCCCTGGGTGGTCGTGGGGGGCCCTGGGCAGTCATTGGGCGCCCTGGGCGGCTGTCGGGAGCCCTGGGCGATAACCAGGGTCCCTGGGCAGTCGTCTGGGGCCCTGGGCGGTCAAAGAAGACCCTGGGCGGTCACCAGGGTCTATGAGTGGCTATCAGGGGCCCTGGGCGGCTGTCGGGGGCCTGGCGTCCTGTTCCTGCAGGGCCCCCATCCAGCATGTTCTAGCTCTCTACCTGCTTCAGAACTCCTGGATGCAGCGACCGTCTCCTCACTGGGTTCTGTTAGGTGCTTGGTGAAGACAGAATCACTGGAATCAGGTGTGTTGAAGCAGGGAGAGAGCTGAACATGCTGGATTAGGGGCTCTGCAGGAATAGGACGAGGAAACCCTTGCCTTAAGCGGTTGTCGGGAGCCCCGGGCGGTCATCGGTTGCCCTGGGTGGCCGTTGGGGGCCCCAGGCGGCCGTTGGGGGTCCTGAGTGGCCGTCGGGGGCCCTAGGCGGCCGTTGGGGGTCCTGGGCGGTCGTCGGTGGCCATGAGGCACTGTCAGGGGCCCTGGGCAGTCACCAGGGTCCCTGGGCAGTCGTCTGGGGCCCTGGGCGGCCACAGAAGACCCTGGGCGGTCACCAGGGGCTATGAGTGGCTATCAGGGGCCCTGGGCGGCTGTCGGGGGGCCTGGCGTCCTGTTCCTGCAGAGTCCCTATCCAGCATGCTCTAGCTCTCTACCTGCTTCAGAACTCCTGGATGCAGCGACCGGCTCCTCACTGGGTTCTGTTAGGTGCTTGGTGAAGACAGAATCACTGGATCCAGGCGTGTTGAAGCAGCGACAGAGCTGAACATTCTGAATTAGGGGCTCTGCAGGAGCAGGACTGGGAACCCCTTGCCATAGGCAGTCGTCAATGGCCTTGGGCGGGCACCAAGGAACCAGGACGTTCACCGGTAGCCCTGGGTGGTCGTGGGGGGCCCTGGGCAGTCATTGGGCGCCCTGGGCGGCTGTCGGGAGCCCTGGGCGGTAACCGGGGTCCCTGGGCAGTCGTCTGGGGCCCTGGGTGGTTGTTGGAGGCCCTGGGCGGCTGTCAGGGGCCCTGGGCGGTCACCGGGGTCCCTGGGCAGTCGTCTGGGGCCCTGGGCGGTCAAAGAAGACCCTGGGCGGTCACCAGGGTCTATGAGTGGCTATCAGGGGCCCTGGGCGGCTGTCGGGGGCCTGGCGTCCTGTTCCTGCAGGGGCCCCATCCAGCATGTTGTAGCTCTCTCGCTGCTTCAGAACTCCTGGATGCAGCGACCGGCTCCTCACTGGGTTCTGTTAGGTGCTTGGTGAAGACAGAATCACTGGAATCAGGTGTGTTGAAGCAGGGAGAGAGCTAGAACATGCTGGATTAGGGGCTCTGCAGGAATAGGACTAGGAAACCCTTGCCTTAAGCGGTTGTCGGGAGCCCTGGGCGGTCACTGGAGGCCCTGGATGGCTGTCAGGAGCTCTGGTCGGTCACCGGGGTCCTTGGCCAGTCGTCTGGGGCCCTGGGTGGTTGTTGGAGGCCCTGGGTGGCTGTCAGGGGCCCTTGGTGGTCACCAGGTTGCCTGGGCGGTTGTCTGGGGCCCTGGTTGGCCGTCGGGGGCCCTGGGCGGCCGTCGGGGTTCCTGAGTGGCCGTCGGGGTTCCTGGGCGGCCGTTGGGGTCCTGGGCGGCCGTTGGGGGTCCTGGGCGGCCGTCGGGGGCCCGAGGCGGCCGTTGGGGGTCCTGAGTGGCCGTCGGGGGCCCGAGGCGGCCGTTGGGGGTCCTGGGCGGTTGTCGGTGGCCATGAGGCACTGTCAGGGGCCCTGGGCAGTCACCAGGTTGCCTGGGCGGTTGTCTGGGGCCCTGGTTGGCCGTCGGGGGCCCTGGGCGGCCGTCGGGGTTCCTGAGTGGCCGTCGGGGTTCCTGGGCGGCCGTTGGGGGTCCTGGGCGGCCGTCGGGGCCCTGAGAGGCTGTCAGGGGTCCTGGGTGGTCACCAGGGTCCCTGGGCAGTCGTCTGGGGCCCTGGGCGGCCACAGAAGACCCTGGGCGGTCACCAGGGGCTATGAGTGGCAATCAGGGGCCCTGGGCGGCTGTCGGGGGCCTGGCGTCCTGTTCCTGCAGAGTCCCTATCCAGCATGCTCTAGCTCTCTACCTGCTTCAGAACTCCTGGATGCAGCGACCGGCTCCTCACTGGGTTCTGTTAGGTGCTTGGTGAAGACAGAATCACTGGATCCAGGCGTGTTGAAGCAGCGACAGAGCTGAACATTCTGAATTAGGGGCTCTGCAGGAGCAGGACTGGGAACCCCTTGCCATAGGCAGTCGTCAATGGCCTTGGGCGGGCACCAAGGAACCAGGACGTTCACCGGTAGCCCTGGGTGGTCGTGGGGGGCCCTGGGCAGTCATTGGGCGCCCTGGGCGGCTGTCGGGAGCCCTGGGCGGTAACCGGGGTCCCTGGGCAGTCGTCTGGGGCCCTGGGTGGTTGTTGGAGGCCCTGGGCGGCTGTCAGGGGCCCTGGGCGGTCACCGGGGTCCCTGGGCAGTCGTCTGGGGCCCTGGGCGGTCAAAGAAGACCCTGGGCGGTCACCAGGGTCTATGAGTGGCTATCAGGGGCCCTGGGCGGCTGTCGGGGGCCTGGCGTCCTGTTCCTGCAGGGCCCCCATCCAGCATGTTGTAGCTCTCTCGCTGCTTCAGAACTCCTGGATGCAGCGACCGGCTCCTCACTGGGTTCTGTTAGGTGCTTGGTGAAGACAGAATCACTGGAATCAGGTGTGTTGAAGCAGGGAGAGAGCTAGAACATGCTGGATTAGGGGCTCTGCAGGAATAGGACTAGGAAACCTCTGCCTTAAGCGGTTGTCGGGAGCCCTGGGCGGTCACTGGAGGCCCTGGATGGCTGTCAGGAGCCCTGGTCGGTCACCGGGGTCCTTGGGCAGTCGTCTGGGGCCCTGGGTGGTTGTTGGAGGCCCTGGATGGCTGTCAGGGGCCCTTGGTGGTCACCAGGTTGCCTGGGCGGTTGTCTGGGGCCCTGGTTGGCCGTTGGGGGCCCTGGTTGGCCGTCGGGGTTCCTGAGTGGCCGTCGGGGTTCCTGGGCGGCCGTTGGGGGTCCTGGGCGGCCGTCGGGGGCCCTGGGCGGCCGTCGGGGTTCCTGAGTGGCCGTCGGAGTTCCTGGGCGGCCGTTGGGGGCCCGAGGCGGCCGTCGGCGTCCTGGGCAACCGTCGGGGCCCTGAGAGGCTGTCAGGGGTCCTGGGCAGTCACTGGGGTCCCTGGGCAGTCGTCTGGGGCCCTGAGCAGTCACAGAAGACCCTGGGCGGTCACCAGGGGCTATGAGTGGCTATCAGGGGCCCTGGGCGGCTGTCGGGGGCCTGGCGTCCTGTTCCTGCAGAGTCCCTATCCAACATGCTCTAGCTCTCTACCTGCTTCAGAACTCCTGGATGCAGCGACCGGCTCCTCACTGGGTTCTGTTAGGTGCTTGGTGAAGACAGAATCACTGGATCCAGGTGTGTTGAAGCAGCGACAGAGCTGAACATTCTGAATTAGGGGCTCTGCAGGAGCAGGACTGGGAACCCCTTGCCATAGGCAGTCGTCAATGGCTTTGGGCGGGCACCAACGAACCAGGACGTTCACCGGTAGCCCTGGGTGGTCGTGGGGAGCCCTGGGCAGTCACTGGGCGCCCTGGGCGGTCGCTTGGAGCCCTGGGCGGTTGTCGCGCGCCTTGGGTGATCACCAGGAGCCTTAGGTGGTCTCTAAGGGCCCTGAGTGGCCGTTCGAGGCTCTGGGCGGCTGTCGGGAACCCTGGGCGGTAACCGGGGTCCTTGGGCAGTCGTCTGGGGCCCTGGGCGGTCACAGAAGACCCTGGGCGGTCGTCAGGGCCTTGCCCTAGGCCAGGGGTTCCCAGTCATGTTCCAGCAGGGCCCCTATCCAGCATGTTCTAGCTCTCTACCTGCTCCAGCACTTCTGGATGCAGCGACCGGCTCCTCACTGGGTTCTGTTAGGTGCTTGGTGAAGACAGAATCACTGGAATCAGGTGTGTTGAAGCAGGGAGAGAGCTGAACATGCTGGATTAGGGGCTCTGCAGGAATAGGACTAGGAAACCCTTGCCTTAAGCGGTTGTCGGGAGCCCCGGGCGGTCATCGGTTGCCCTGGGTGGCCGTCGGGGGTACTAGGCGGCCATCGGGGGTCCTGGGCGGCCATAGGGGGCCCCAGGCGGCCGTTGGGGGTCCTGGGTGGTTGTCGGTGGCCATGAGGCACTGTCAGGGGCCCTGGGCAGTCACCAGGGTCCCTGGGCAGTCGTCTGGGGCCCTGAGCAGTCACAGAAGACCCTGGGCGGTCACCAGGGGCTATGAGTGGCTATCAGGGGCCCTGGGCGGCTGTCGGGGGCCTGGCGTCCTGTTCCTGCAGAGTCCCTATCCAAAATGCTCTAGCTCTCTACCTGCTTCAGAACTCCTGGATGCAGCGACCGGCTCCTCACTGGGTTCTGTTAGGTGCTTGGTGAAGACAGAATCACTGGATCCAGGTGTGTTGAAGCAGGGGGAGGGCTAGAACATGCTGGATTAGGGCCGTTGGGGGCCCCAGGCAGCCGTTGGGGGTCCTGGGCGGTCACTGGAGTCCCTGGGTGGCCGTCGGGAGTCCTGGGCGGCCGTAGGGGCCCTGAGGGGCTGTCAGGGTCCCTGGGCGGTCACCGGGGTCCCTGGGTAGTCGTCTGGGACATGCACCCCCACCCAGCAGCAGCACTGCAGTCAGGTGAATCTCTTTGTGATTTTGTTCTTGTCAAAGTGTCTCTTTGTGTTTTGTTATGTGTTGTTGTGTTGCTCCCTCCCTCTGGTTGAGTTAATTAACTGATTGGCCTTTCTCTTTTCATTTTATGTCTGACTGCCCCCCCCCCCCCCCTACAGCATGCTCCAGATGTTCTCCATGTTCTCCCTGCTCCAACACAGCTGAATCTCAGGAAGGGTCCATCACCAGCCTGAGAACGGCTGAGAACCAGCCTCATTCAACCCACCTGTGCTGAAGAATGCAGAGAACGTAGAGAACGTGGAGAACCTGCAGGCCTCTGGGATGCGGTTCCCCCCCCGGTGGTCTCACTGTTTCTGTGGTTCTGGGATGCGGTTCCCCCCCCGGTGGTCTCACTGTTTCTGTGGTTCTGGGATGCGGTTCCCCCCCCGGTGGTCTCACTGTTTCTGTGGTTCTGGGATGCGGTTCCCCCCCCGGTGGTCTCACTGTTTCTGTGGTTCTGGGATGCGGTTCCCCCCCCGGTGGTCTCACTGTTTCTGTGGTTCTGGGATGCGGTTCCCCCCCCGGTGGTCTCACTGTTTCTGTGGTTCTGGGATGCGGTTCCCCCCCCGGTGGTCTCACTGTTTCTGTGGTTCTGGGCTGCGGTTCCACTACGGTGGTCTCACTGTTTCTGTGGTTCTGGGCTGCGGTTCCACTACGGTGGTCTCACTGTTTCTGTGGTTCTGGGCTGCGGTTCCCCCCGGTGGTCTCAGTGGTGGGTGGAGAACATCCTCTGGAGCTCCTCCCGGCTCAGCTGCTGCTGCTCCTCGGTGGTGTTGGACTCGGTCCTGAACAGGAAGCCGCCGTCAGCCGCGGCGCTCGGCTGGCGTGCCAGGACGGCGGCGTCCTGGCCCAGCAGGAAGTGGGCCAGCTGGGAGGCGGCGCCGTCGTCGGCTGCGTCCCGGGCGAACAGCAGGGCCCGCACCCGGAGCAGCAGGTCCGTCTTCTCCTCCATGGCGCCCAGACAAGCCGCCGCGTCCCGCCCGGAGGGGGGCGGCGCCCGGCCGTCCCCCTCCAGGCCGGACAGAGCGCCGCTCACCTCCCCGGCGAGGTGGTCCAGGACGGCGCCCAGGACGCCGGCCTGCTTCTCGTCCTCCTCCGTCCGGGCCCGGGCCTCCTGCAGCTGGCGCTCCAGGCCTGCCAGCCGGTCCTGGAGGTCCTGCTCGTGGGCCCGGTCCTGGACTCGGAGTCGGTCCATCTGGTCCCTGATCAGGCTGATCTGACTTCTGAGGTACGAGGCCTCGGCACCCAGAGGGTAGACCTGCTGGGACAGCTGGTCGCTCTGGACGGCTGTCCCGTCCTGCCGGCCCACCGCCGCCGCCGCCGCCGCCACCGCCACCGCCACTGCCACCGCCATGCTGCTCAGGGCCTTCCTCACGGCGTCCAGGTCCTCCCCCTCCTCCTCCTCCGGCGCCGGGCCGTGGTCCTCGTGGCGCCGGGCGGCGGCGGCCTGACGCTCCTGGTGCAGCTGCACGGCTCGCTGCAGCTCCTGCAGGTAGGCCTGGTGGAGCTCCGCCTCCTGCTCCGCCCGGACGCTCACCTGGCTGCTCTCGCTCAGGATCCTGCTGCCCGTGCTGAAGGCGGCGTTGGACCGGGACACGGTCTCCGCGGTGCGGTCCTGCAGCTGCTGCAGCTCGGCGCTCAGCTGGTCCTTGGCCTTCTGGAAGGCGTCCCGCTCGGCCTGCAGCGCCTCCACCACCGCCGCCAGCTGGCTCCGCCTCCCCAGCAGCTCGTTCAGGCGCCTGGTCTCCAGCTGCAGCTTGTCCTCCAACTTGCGCAGGACCGCCTGGCTCCGCTGGATGTCGGGTAGGTCGGCCTTCAGGCTGCCTCTCAGCAGCGCCACCTGCTCCTCCATCCTGCTCACCTGCCCCTGCAGCTCGCCGTCCCGCCGGCTCTGCTTCCTCACCTCCTCCCTCAAACCGTCCAGCTGCTCCAGCTGCTCCGTGATCCGCTGGATCGCCTCCCTGTCCTGCTGCCTCTTCTGCTGGATCTCCAGCAGCGTGTCCTTCCTGCTGGCTAACTGTGCGATCTCGTGCTGCTGCTTCTTGATCTGCTGCAGGAACCGGATGCGAGCGGCGTGGTTCTCCCGCTCCATGAAGCGCGCCACCTCCTGCAGCCTGGCTAGCTCCGCCTTCTCCCGGGAATCCATCTGCTGCTCTGCTCTAACTCTGCTGTGCGTCTGTCTGAAAGCAAGTTTCACTGTGACCGCTCTGCTTCCCTGTCGCCAAACCCCCTGTGAAGCTGGTGATGTCATCAGCAGCCTCTCATGTGGCTGTGATGTCATCGGTTCCCATGGAAACCAGGGACACAGCTGGAGCAGGGCGAAGAACAGGGGGAAAAACCTCCCCGAACAAGTCCACCGTGTCTCGCCATACTTTCACACAGACATGTCATTAAAATATCATGACGTAGCCGTGTTTGTCCTCCATCCACAGCTGAAAACCTCATTTCAGTATCTGCTACCAAATTCAAGCTGTGAGCTCTGAAGTGAGGAGAGGATCTCAGCCGTGTCTGGAGTTTATAATGGGAGAGGCTAGAGTGAGAGAGACCCTCCATTCAAACAACAAAAATGTGTTTCTCTCGTCCGTCGTTGCCACACCTCTGGCTCAATATTAACAAACCACCCCTCAAAACGCAGGGATTTTTGTTGTGATTCTCACAATGCTTTCATTTTGTCTCTGTCTCAAACGGTTCTCTCTCCAGCTGCATTTGTTTGAGGAGAGTGCAGAACGTTCTCCCATCCGCTCCAATGCATTTTGGAGAGAGATTTTCTCACCCGAATTAAAAAAGTTCACACATCTTTACAAACTGCTTCCCGCTATATGAATGATCCTACAGACAGGAAAACCTCAGGATGAATCCATGAAAAGCTTCTCACGCTGACAGTGAAAAACATTTTTTACATTTCATCTCTCTATTGTTGAGAAACGACATTTCTTCAACCATGCATACTGGATGAAAACACTGCTGATTCATTGTCATGGCTGATCTCAGGTCAGAGGTCACAGTGAATTTGGGGGGGTTATATACATACACACACAGACACTGGAATGTTCCATTGCTTTGGTGAAATGCTGCTTGGTTTCTATTGTCAGAGCCAACATTTAAAATACAATAAAAAAGAAACTAAAACTCTTATGGTGCGTTCACACCGGACGCGTCGCGGGCATCGTGAGCGGCGCTTTTCTATGCAAAGTCTATGGTGGACGAGCGTTGCGGAGCGGCGGAGGGCGGAGCGGCGGAGGGCGGAGCGGCGGAGGGCGGAGCGGCGGAGGGCAGGGCGGCGTGTCAGGAGCATCAGGGGCGTCAGGGGCGTCGAATTTCGAGCGTTTCAAGCGTCGACGCCCATGACACGCGTCCCCGGCGTCAGGAGCGTCGTGAGCGTCGCTTTTTGAGAGTTGGGAAAACTGAACTTTCGACGCGCTGCCGCTGGGCGTCAACCAATCAGAGACGATCCCTCCGCTGCTACGCCACTACAAGTGATCCGAGGACCGATGCGGGCCAGCCAGTGTTACCAACTTGACGACTTTCTCGCTAAATCTGGCGACTTTCCAAAGCCTCTTGGCGACTTTTTTTTTTTTGTCAAAACCAACTAGCTACAAATCTAGCGACCTTTTCTGGTGCTGTGGAGACGTGACAGGACGTGTCGCTGCTGTCGTCAACGAGCAGCAGGTGCCGTGAGCCCCTCCCCCGTCCCAAAGCTCTCACAAGCGGTCAGTCTCAGCAGCGCCCCCTGCTGCAGGCAGAGCAGAGAGGAGCAGAGCAGCCAACAGCCACTTTTCCGACGACGACACGGTCTAGCTTTATTTAACAAAAAAAGCCGAGCCGCTCTCCTGATGCGATCCGCCATAGCTGGAAACAGAAATCAGCCTCCCGCGCGTCAAGCGTCGTGAGCTTTGTGACCACCTGGTGTCAGCGTCGTGCTTGAAGCGTCACAAGCGTCAGCTTCGAGGCGTCCCAAGCGTCGACGACGCCCGCGACGCGTCCGGTGTGAACGCAGCATTAAAGGGATACTTCAACATTTTGGCAAATTGACCTATTTAACGCAATTCCTCAGTCATTAGAACAGCAGACCGACTGTTTTATTGTGAGGGCGAGCTGTTGTTTATTCAGAGGCGAGTCGGGGAAGGCGTCGGGACGGACACAATGGAAGTGGATGGTATTTTTGTTCCCCCTCGTCAAACTCATCAAATACACAATCCAACAACCCCAAAACACTTTGGTGGACACGTTATAATCCACACATTCACTACGCTGTGAAATATTAATGCTAAATTACCAGATTAAATTGTTTATGTGAAGATTGTTAAGACGGAACTACTTACTAAACATGGCGTCTGGGCGTAGTGATTTCAAAAGAAAAAGTAGTTCCCAGTATTTGCTTCAGTGTCGTAACGCTACAATATTATTTGTTGGTGTTCCACAGCGTAGTGAATGTGTGGATTATAACGTGTCCACCAAAGTGTTTTGGGGTTGTTGGATTGTGTATTTGATGAGTTTGACGAGGGGGAACAAAAATACCATCCACTTCCATTGTGTCCGTCCCGAAAACCTTCCCCGACTCGTGTCTGAATAAACAACAGCTCGCCCTCACAGAAACAGTCGGTCTGCTGTTCTAATGACTGAGGAGTTGCGCTAAATGGGCCAATTTGCCAAAATGTTGAAGTATCGCTTTAAAAGTCCCAGAAAACTGAACCAATGCTAACAAACACAAGTTCCTACTTGTTCCATACGTTTTTCTTTTAAATTCTTGATGAACCCCAGAGAGGACGTTCAGGACGTTACAGACCTTTGAGCCACAGCATCTTATCCCACCGAGTGGAACCTGGACCTGGAGCCCAGCCCCAGGCAGAGCTCTCCTCCCTGATGGACGTCTTCTCAGGTCCTTCCGGTCCCGGAGCAGACCCGGTCCCGCCCAGCTTCCTGGAGACGGTCTGTGTTCCTGTCTCTGGCGCCTGAAAGCAGAAGAGTGTGTTCTGCAGTGGAGCTGTGTCGCAGTGCGCAGGAGGCTGGTGCCGAATTACCGGGTCGCAGGAAGTTAGAATCACTTGTATTTCCAGCTGTCTGATGATCTCTGAGACAGGTTTATGGATGTGTGTGTGTGTGTGTGTGTGTGTGTGTGAACACACAGGAGCATCAGTCGAACCTATTCTACCACATTATGTCAGATCAATAACACGATACAACACACACACAATACAATAACACACTCAGTAAGGACCTAACAGACGCCTGAACATTAGACTGCACAAGGCCATCGCTGCCACCTAGTGTGCACCGAAGTAACTACCACAGAAAAACTCAGCGATCACGTGATCAACAAGCCTCATCGCTCCACATTAAGTCCAGTTAACCCCATTAACTGCAAAACACACGTGCAGCGAACACACAACAAAACTACACAAACCATGGAACAATCAGCTGACAATCAGCATATTCAGCTGCAGATGGCAACCAGAGACCAGGAACCAGAGACCAGGGACCAGGAACCAGAGACCAGGAACCAGGAACCAGGAACCAGAGACCAGGAACCAGAGACCAGGAACCAGAGACCAGGGACCAGGAACCAGAGACCAGGGACCAGAGACCAGGAACCAGAGACCAGGGACCAGAGACCAGAGACCAGGGACCAGGAACCAGGAACCAGGAACCAGAGACCAGAGACCAGGGACCAGGAACCAGAGACCAGGAACCAGAGACCAGGAACCAGAGACCAGGAACCAGAGACCAGAGACCAGGAACCAGAGACCAGGGACCAGAGACCAGGAACCAGAGACCAGGGACCAGGAACCAGAGACCAGGGACCAGAGACCAGGAACCAGAGACCAGGGACCAGAGACCAGGAACCAGGAACCAGGAACCAGAGACCAGAGACCAGGGACCAGGAACCAGAGACCAGGAACCAGAGACCAGGAACCAGAGACCAGGAACCAGAGACCAGAGACCAGGAACCAGAGACCAGGGACCAGAGACCAGGAACCAGAGACCAGGGACCAGGAACCAGAGACCAGGAACCAGAGACCAGGAACCAGGGACCAGGAACCAGAGACCAGGAACCAGAGACCAGAGACCAGGGACCAGAGACCAGGAACCAGGAACCAGAGACCAGGAACCAGAGACCAGGAACCAGAGACCAGGAACCAGAGACCAGGGACCAGGAACCAGAGACCAGAGACCAGGGACCAGGAACCAGAGACCAGGAACCAGAGACCAGGAACCAGAGACCAGGAACCAGAGACCAGAGACCAGGAACCAGAGACCAGGAACCAGAGACCAGGAACCAGAGACCAGGGACCAGGAACCAGAGACCAGGAACCAGAGACCAGGAACCAGGGACCAGGAACCAGAGACCAGGAACCAGAGACCAGGAACCAGAGACCAGGGACCAGAGACCAGGAACCAGGAACCAGAGACCAGGAACCAGAGACCAGGAACCAGAGACCAGGAACCAGAGACCAGGGACCAGGAACCAGAGACCAGGAACCAGAGACCAGGAACCAGAGACCAGGAACCAGGAACCAGAGACCAGGGACCAGAGACCAGGAACCAGAGACCAGGGACCAGAGACCAGGAACCAGAGACCAGGGACCAGAGACCAGGAACCAGAGACCAGGAACCAGAGACCAGGAACCAGGGACCAGGAACCAGGGACCAGGAACCAGAGACCAGGGACCAGTAACCAGGGACAAGGGACCAGAGACCAGAGACCAGGGACCAGAGACCAGGAACCAGAGACCAGGGACCAGAGACCAGGAACCAGAGACCAGGAAACAGAAACCAGGAACCAGAGACCAGGAACCAGGAACCAGGGACCAGGAACCAGAGACCAGGAACCAGAGACCAGAGACCAGGGACCAGTAACCAGGGACAAGGGACCAGAGACCAGAGACCAGGGACCAGAGACCAGGAACCAGGGACCAGAGACCAGGAACCAGGGACAAGGGACCAGAGACCAGAGACCAGGAACCAGGGACCAGGACAGCCCTGGTCCAAAAGCATGGCTTAGAGTCTCTCTCTCATCAGAGACACAGTGGCAACAGATGACAGCTGAACATCAGACTGTGGTCCTCTGGTTCTCTCAAGCTCCCATCTGAGGCTCTGATTGGCTGGCAGGCTGGCCGAGCCAGGTGCAGGTGAGGAGAGAGAGAACCTGGACACCGTGAGGGGAGCCTGGAAGGTCTCTTCCATCCCGGGTGTTTCTGAACCGGCAGCCATCAAACCTTCATCTCAGTCGTTGACATTGCCAATTGGTGATTGGTGGAATCTCTATTAAGCCCCGCCTCCTCAGGAGAGTTTTAATGAATGAAAGTTCCCAGCTCTGTCTCCGAGTTGCTTTTTGCAGCTTTTCAACAGACAGTCAGGGACGTTCTGACTCACTGAGACTCACTCAAGATAATTAACAGGTAACAATTCCAGTTAGAGCAGCAGCTCTGGCTGGATGAACCCGTCCATAAAGTCTCAGAGAAATGAGCTGTCTGGTCCTGGAACCATGAGAAGGAGACGCTCACCTTTAGCTTTAGAGGAGTTTCCTGCACGTCAGCTCCTGTAGAGAACCGAGACATCTGGATCAGGAAACTAGGACTGTACCATGGCAGGAAAACACCTTCGATTGGTTGTTTGTTAAGCAGGGATGAAGAGAAGGAGAAAGAAAAAGAAAATGTGGCAGACGGTAGAATTTTGTGCAAAAGGAGAATTTTATTTGTGACATTTCAATTGTTGAATGACTGAGTGAAAAATAATTATTGTAAAAAAAAATTCTTGTTCATAATTAACTCAAGAAACTAAAAATAAAATTAAACCTCAAACAGAAATTACTTAAAGAATGAAGTAAAGTTTTTAGATTCCCCCTGGTGAAACGCAGAGATTAAAGCTAGGGTTGGCGATCTTGGAAAACTAGCATGTAGCACGAATGTAGCATCTCCCCAAGGCTCCGCCCAGCTCCCACCCCATTGGAGGAGCTCCGTTGGGAGCGGAGACGCAGAGACGTTGCGCGCGCAGCACTTCCGCGTCCAGTGCGTCCCTGGCGTAACCTGTCCTCAGCGCTTCGTTTCTTCGTTTTTCTTTATTTGCACTAAGCCAAGTTATGGCGCACTCACCGGTAAGTAAAGCCCCAAACATCCTTCTCCGCCATTCTGCAACGACGCTCCGTCCTTCTACGCGCACTGAATCAGGGTCAGTGCACGCCATTGACATGTACGCGCAGGGGGCAGGTCGAACGGCGAAGGGATTTGATTGGTTTAAAAAAAGGTGTCCCGTCAAGACGATTGGTTGCTGTTTTTCCCGTTTTGCTCCTGCTGTAGATAGCGGATATTTTCCAGACTACTTTAAGAACACGCTATGAATTGTTTCCCATCGGGTCATAAAGATCATTTTAACCAGTATTTAAAAAAATGTATCTCATTCAAATCGCCAACCTGTCGGAGCGGACCGGACTGGACCAGCCGGTTCCGCTCAGGTCCGGACCTGCAGGAGGCCTGCTGGTTCCGGTTCGGGAGCAGGCTGAACGGGTCCGCTGCTGTGATTCGGTTCGTAACGCTGTTCTCGCGGTCCTGGCCTCGCTGACGTCACTTCCGTAAACAAACCCGGACGGACCGAACCATTCCGGTGCGGGGGGAGAACGTGTCCCGCTTCTCCGCACGGTCATAATATTAAACTTGTTGGATAGTTCGGTTCTCGTGTGAAACCGGGTCGTTCTTTAGAGCTAACCCTGTGTCCAGCAGCAGGCGGAGTGACCCCCCCCCCCCTCCCGGTGGTGTTCTTCTGCCCCCCCCCCCCCCCCCCCCCCACCCCGAAGTGAAGTGGTATGTCCCGCTGTTTATCGCAGCTCAGAGAAGAAGGACATTTCAAGACAAAGTGAGACACACGGGGGACAGGAGCAGTCTTCGCCTCAGGACCGAGACATTCCCAGCGCGTGTCCGCTCTCCGGAGACCTGCTGGAGGTAAGCCCGTCTGTCCCCGGGTGTCCCGCGGCTCGGTGTCCCTCTGCGGGCTGTCGGAGCGGAGCTTTGATGTCTCACGTCTGGACGCCGTGTTGGCCGTTAAAGTGGGTTTTTCTCAGAGGACGTTCTGGACAGCGTCCCCCGGTTGGCGTGTCTCGTGTTTGGAGTCTTTAACGTGTCCAGGTCGGGCTCGTGTCCTCCGGGGCTCGGGCTGCTGTTTGGGGCTGCATCTCGGGTCACGTGTCACTCGCCCCGGAACGTGTGGGACTGTTTTTAATCCATGTGCCTCGGTGACAGACGGGCCGCTCGGCCAATCAGGAGCGCCGCTGGGCCGAGGCCCCGCCCCTGGCTCTGTTGACATGCAGTCAGCTGTGGAGCTCTTTGTCTCTGAGCAGTAATCTCGTTACTCTTCCTCCTCCCAGGAAACCCTGAACGCATCACCGAGATGAGAGGGTGTAGCTGGAGGCTCGGGTGTAGCTGGGGGCTCGGGTGTAGCTGGAGGCTCGGGTGTAGCTGGGGGCTCGGGTGTAGCTGGGGGCTCGGGTGTAGCTGGAGGCTCGGGTGTAGCTGGAGGCTCGGGTGTAGCTGGAGGCTCGGGTGTAGCTGGAGGCTCGGGTGTAGCTGGGGGCTCGGGTGTAGCTGGAGGCTCGGGTGTAGCTGGAGGCTCGGGTTTCACTGACTCCATCTCCTCTCCTTTAAAACGGTGTAACTGGAACCTGGACGGGTGAAAGGTTCCCACGCTGCAGAGAACCTCCAGCCACGTCTGCAGATCAGCCTCAGGGGGTTTCCCCTGGTTCCACCTGGTTTCCCCTGGTTTCCTCAGGTTCCACCTGGTTCTGTCTGGTTCCCCCTGGTTCCATCTGGTTCCATCTGGTTCTGGTCTATTTCAATGTCCCTATTCAGGTTCCGGGGCCCCGGTCCTCCTCTGTCACTCGGGATTATCTGTCCTGCTTTTCTGTGAGCAGCTGTCAAGTGGAGGACAGGGTGTGATGAATGGGACACACACACACACACACACACACACACACACACACGCACAGTCTTGTATTTCTATCCTTGTGGGGACCTTCCATTGACTCCCATTCATGTCTAGCCCCTAACCCTGACCCTTACCCTAACCCTAACCCACACCACAACAAAGCCTAACCCTAAAGAAATGTTTTTGACCTTTTACTTTTTTCAGTAACAACAACATGGTCAAGAAAACACTGTTTCTCCTACTTAGGACCGGAAAAAGGTCCCACAAGGCACGTCGTTCCACGTTTTGCTATCCTTGTGGGGACATTTGGCCCCAACAAGGATAGAAATACAAGAACGCACGCACACACACACACACACACACACACACACACACACACACACACACACACACGGGGCCCTGCAGCTATCTTTAACCTGCAGAGTGTGGACTCTTTGGGTTTGGACAGGGTGAGGACGGACCGACACCAGAGGTTAAAACAAACCGCTTCAGGTCTGTGGAGGAGGAGGAGGGGGTGGAGGAGGAGGAGGGGGAGGAGGAGGGGGTGGAGGAGGAGGAGGGGGTGGAGGAGGGGGTGGAGGAGGAGGTGGAGGAGGGGGTGGAGGTGGAGGAGGGGGTGGAGGAGGAGGAGGGGGTGGAGGTGGAGGGGGAGGAGGGGGTGGAGGAGGAGGAGGGGGTGGAGGTGGAGGGGGAGGAGGGGGTGGAGGAGGAGGAGGGGGTGGAGGAAGAGGAGGGGGTGGAGGAGGAGGAGGGGGTGGAGGAGGAGGAGGTGGAGGAGGGGGTGGAGGTGGAGGGGGTGGAGGAGGGGGTGGAGGCGGAGGAGGGGGTGGAGGCTGTCCAGAGCGTGTCAGATCAATCAGCTGGCTGACCTCTAACCCCTAACCTTTAACCTCTAACATGTAACCTTTGACCTTTAACCTGTAACCTAACCTCTCATCTATCACCTCTAACCTTTAACCCGTAACCTGTCACCTAACCTTTGACCTCTGACCTGTCACCTGGCTGGCAGCTTCCTGCCTCACAGTGGACGCTCTCAGAGAAGCTCCGCCCGCCTCACGGTGTCTCTGCCGGTTACCACGGTGACGGGGGCTGTGTTGATTGTTTGTGTTGCCGTGTGTTTGTTGCCGTGGCGACACAGAGTGTCTGAAGCTGGCTTTCTTCTCACGAGCAGCCGGAGCAGAGATGCCTCTGAACGACGAGCGTCCCTCCTCCTCGCCCGGCGCCAACGAAACCTCCGCCGGCGACGCCTCCGCCGGCGACGCCTCCGCCAGCGACGCCTCCGCCAGCGACGCCTCCGCCAGCGAGAGCTCCAGCAGCAGCTGCTCGCCGTCCTCCAGTCCTCCCAGAGCCGTGACCCTGGACCAGGTGATGGACTCCACCAGAGACCTGCTCAACCTCCACCTGTCCCACCACATCCTGGCAGACCGCCACTTCAGAGTACCAGAGGAGCCTCTGCCTGAGGGCAGGTACAGCATCCACTGCATGGACACTCCACTGCACAGGACGCCCCACAGGACACTCCACTGCACAGGACACCCCACAGGACACTCCACTGCACAGGACACCCCACAGGACACTCCACTGCACAGGACACCCCACAGGACACTCCACTGCACAGGACACCCCACAGGACACTCCACTGCATGGACACTCCACAGCACACTCCACTGCACAGGACACTCCACAGGACACTCCACTGCACAGGACACCCCACAGGACACTCCACTGCACTGGACAGAAGTCTGGGACTGATGAGTCGCGCAGGTTAACTTCTCGGAGTCTTTTGTTTTTTCCAGTTTGTGGAAGACGGTCAGAGACAACCTGCACAAGGCATTCTGGGACATCCTGGAGGCGGAGCTTAACGACGACCCTCCTCAGTACGGACAGGCCATCAGCTTGCTGCAGGAGATCCGAGAGGTGTGAGAGCAGGACTCGCAGAACCCGCTAGAACCTAGAGAACTGGGACGGTGGGTTCAGCGGTCTCAGGCTGGAGTTCCAGCCCGGACCAGCTGATCCGATCCGGATCCAGGATCCTCCGTTCCTCCAGACCGTTGTCTTTGGTCGCTGTTCCGTCCCTCCCCCTCCTGTTTGGTCTTTTCAAACAATCCGGGGCTTTTATTTTGACAGGCGCTGCTGTCGCTGCTGGAGCCGAGCGGAGGTCAGATGCGCTCGCTGCAGGACCAGATCCTGGAGGTTCTGGACCTGGACCTGATCCGGCAGCAGGCGCAGCACGGCGCCGTGGACATCCCGGGCCTGGCCGTCTTCATCGTGGACGCCATGGGGCAGCTGTGCGCCCCCGCCCGGGACCCGGAGATCCGCAAGCTGAGGGAGCGCGCCGGCGCCAGCGACGCCGTCGCCCTTTTCAGGTAACCACCCGACCCCGGCCGGCCAATGAGAGGGCAGAGAGCTGCCGTGACCACGCCCCCCTCTGCTGTGTCCAGGGAGATCTTCAGGGTTCTGGACATGATGAAGGTGGACCTGATCAACTTCTCCATCATGGATCTGAGGCGAGTCCTGCAGCAGCACGGCGCCGCCTACGAGAGGGACAAGTTCCAGAAGGTTCTGGAGAGAACCCCCAGTGAGTCCCCCCACCCCCCCGTCCCCGTCCCCCCCGTCCCCGTCCCCCCCCAGGAGGGTTCTCGGAAAGGTTCTGGGCTCCGTGTTGCTCACTGGTGGTTCTGTGACTCCGGTCAGGCGCTCTGGACCGGACCACCGCCTGGATCCGCTCGGCGATGGAGGAGCTGCTGCCGTCCGGGTGGGGGTCCGACGGGGTCAAAGGTCAGGTGGCTCTGCCCGGACCCGCCCAGATCCTCAACACCGCCTACCTGCAGCTCCTCCGGTGGGACTACAGCCGGAACCCGCTGCCCGAGGTGAGGCCGGGTTCTGCAGCAGACCCAGCACAGCGCTGGGTAACAGACTGACCAGCTAACCAGCACCTGACCAGCTAACCAGTAACTAACCAGCTAACCAGTAACTAACCAGCTAACCAGCACCTGACCCGCTAACCAGTAACTAACCAGCTAACCAGTACCTGACCAGCTAACCAGTAACTAACCAGCTAACCAGTACCTGACCAGCTAACCAGTAACTAACCAGCTAACCAGCACCTGACCAGCTAACCAGCACCTGACCAGCTAACCAGTAACTAACCAGCTAACCAGTAACTAACCAGCTAACCAGCACCTGACCCGCTAACCAGTACCTGACCAGCTAACCAGTACCTGACCAGCTAACCAGTACCTGACCAGCTAACCAGTAACTAACCAGCCTAACCAGCACCTGACCAGCTAACCAGCACCTGACCAGCTAAGCAGTACCTGACCAGCTAACCAGTACCTGACCAGCTAACCAGTAACTAACCAGCCTAACCAGCACCTGACCAGCTAACCAGCACCTGACCAGCTAAGCAGTACCTGACCAGCTAACCAGTAACTAACCAGCCTAACCAGTACCTGACCAGCTAACTAGTAACTGACCAGATAACCAGTACCTGACCAGCTAACCAGTAACTAACCAGCTAACCAGTACCTGACCAGCTAACCAGTGACTGAGCAGCGGTCTGAAGCCAGTGTGGACGGTCTCTTGCGGGGACGTAGTCTCAGAGCTGGTCTTTCTGCAGACCCTGGTGACGGAGGAGCGGCGCCTGCAGGACCTGCAGCGGCGGCTGCAGCAGAACCGGGCCGTGTGCCAGGTTCTGCTGCTGGTCTCCAGCGGCGCCGGAGACGCCGTCCGGGACCTGCCCGCCCTGACGGAGCGCCTGAAGAGGATGGTGGCGGTGCTGCTGGACGGGATGCACCGGACGTAGGTCCTCCTCCACCCGAGAGCCAGGCGGGTCTGGCGGGTCTGGCGGGTCTCCGCCGGGTCTCCGCCGGGTCTCCGTCCTACCTCCGTCAGGCGGTGGCGCTAAGCTCTGCTCGTGTCTCTGCAGGAGCTTCGACCTTGACGAGGCGCTGAAGGGCGTCGGAGCCAAAGTCTGCTGCGAGCTGAACGACTCGCTGAGGGGGCGTGGCCACCCGGCCCTAAGCCCCGCCCAGCAGGACACCCTGAGGGGCCAGATCTGCAGCCTGGCGCAGCCGGAGAACCCCGTCAGAACCCTCGTGGGTGAGGACCCAGAGCCCTGTTCAGCGTGTCCTCGGTGTCCTCAGAGTGTCCAGTGTGTAAAGCGTGTGTCCCCCCAGAGGACCGGGTCCAGCAGTACTTCCAGACGCTGGTCTTCAGCTCGGAGCCCCGGGTGAAGCTGCAGGAGGTTCCGTCCGGCCTGGCGGACATCGGGGCGGAGCTCGCCGCGCTGGGCGCCGCCTTCCTGCCGCTCGTCAGCTACAACAAGGCCGTCTACACGCCGTTCTACATGAGCGTCATCAGGAAGCTGCTGTTCAGCCAGGAGCCGCCGCACGGCACGCCGTCCACCGGGGGCGCCGCCCACTCCACCGGGGCCGCCGCCCACTCCACCGGGGCCGCCGCCCACTCCACCGGGGCCGCCGCCCACTCCACCGGGGCCGCTGCCACCCAGTCCACTGCCCAGCCCGCCGGAGACGCCGAGTCCAGCGGCTGAAGCTGCAGAGGAAAAACTTGACTTGAGTGGATTTTCTGCTCCACCGGCCCGTTTCCATGGAGTTTTTCAATCCGACTGAAAACAGCCGAGTTTACATGGAGGACAGACCAGGATCCAGGACCAGTCCTGGTTCACTGAACCCTGGTGAAGCGGATTATGCAGCGTCCTGTGACATGAGGACAGAGTCTCTCCGGGAGCTTCCAGGTCTTTGTCTCTGCAGCAGCAGAAGCTGCTCAGAGAGCCCCTCCCCCGCCCGGCGCCACGCCTGCCGGTGTTTCGGATGAACTGGTGTCCGTGTTAACTGGTGGCCTTGTCGAGGTTCTAGTGACGCCGGTTCTCTACAGTTCCAGTAAATTCATCAGTTCAGAGTCTCTAGTGAGTCTGATTCTAACATCTGCTGCTTCCAGCATGTTTACAGGAACCGTCACTCGTTACCATGGCGACCAGTTAACCCGTCACACCGGGCGGCGGTCCGCTGGTAGTCTACCCCCGAGCTCTTTCAACACCCGGCTCCACCTCTGCTCCAGGGTTTGTTCTGTCTGGGTTTTTATTAGAAAGAGTTTCTCAACAACCGTCCACTTCTGCTGGTTTCTGACTTTCCTGCTTCCTGTTTCCTGTTTACTACTTCCTGCTTCCTGTTTCCTGTCATGTCACTCTGTACGAGGGAACGCCTGGCAGAACCAATAATCCCGTTTAATCCGCTCGGCTGTCAGGTTCTGTTTATGAGACACGGAGCAGATCATGGATCATGTAGACCACCTGGATCAGTGTAGACCACCTGGATCAGTGTAGACCACCTGGATCAGTGTAGACCACCTGGATCAGTGTAGACCACCTGGATCAGTGTAGACCACCTGGATCAGTGTAGACCACCTGGATCAGGCCTGTGGGGAGGCGGATCCTCTCGGTGTTCATATGAACCGTTTACGATCCGCTCTGCTCCAGTCTGGTGCTGGTTCCCGTGGAAACGGGGCCAGGTTCCGGAAACGCCGACGGGAAGAACAGAAACGTTTGTTTCCCTGAAAAAAGCAGAAACCTGGTTTTCCAGAAGTTTCCCTGAAACCGTTTGTTTGTGTTTAAACTGTTGACTTTAATAAAACTGTAAAAGACGCGACGAGTTTGTGACTGACTGAGGAGGAGCGTCTCCCAGAGCTCTGAGCACGGCACGGGGTCAGGGGTCAGGGGTCAAATCGCTGGACACTCAGCATCACTGGACACAGGGACGGTTCTCTAGAACCCTTTAGAACCCTGACATTCACACAGAGGGACAAACTAAGAGGGACACGTCCACAAAGGGACATGTGCACACAGGAAAACGTGCACATGGACACGTGCACAGTGGGACGCACATACAGAGGGACACTTCCACACTGCAATGTACAGAGGGACAGACACGTCCACAGAGGGACACGTGCACAAATAGAGATGTGCACAGGGACACATGCACAGAGGGAGTCAATGTACAGGGGGACACGTCCACAGAGGGACACGTGCACGGAGACAGCTGCACCAGAGGCGTCTTCAGCTCCATGAGACGCTCCATGTAGGACACTGCTCACCGCTCAGAAAGACAGCGGGATTTGAAGGACTAGCGCCCCCTGCTGTCCCTCGGCTGTCCCTCTGCTGTCCGCCTGCTGTCCGCCTGCTGTCCCCCTGCTGTCCCTCGGCTGTCCCTCTGCTGTCCCCCTGCTGTCCGCCTGCTGTCCGCCTGCTGTCCCTCTGCTGTCCCTCTGCTGTCCGCCTGCTGTCCCCCTGCTGTCCCTCTGCTGTCCCTCTGCTGTCCCCCTGCTGTCCCTCTGCTGTCCCTCTGCTGTCCGCCTGCTGTCCCTCTGCTGTCCCCCTGCTGTCCCCCTGCTGTCCCTCTGCTGTCCCCCTGCTGTCCCTCTGCTGTCCCCCACACCAACACAGCAACAGCTCCCACGTCCAGACGTCTCAGATCAGGTCTCTGCAGACGTCCTGCAGAGGAAGCAGTACAACGCTGTGGACGTCCCAGAACCCCCACCTGAGGACCGGTGGACCCCTGGACCGTCCCAGGCTCCAACCAGTGACCCTGACTGACCTGGAGCTGGTCTGAGAGCAGGAGGGTCCAGACTGCCTGGTCCAGGATCCAGGCCCCCCTGGAGGGACCAGAGAGTTCTGGTGTCCGTGGTGACGGAACCGCCCGGCGCTCATCATGCTGCTCACCGCTGCTGTCCCCCTGTCCCCCTGTCCCAGAGCTGTCAGGACGGGCTGACGTCCCCAGATCCGTCTGAAGAGGAACCCGGTTCCTCCCTGAGGCCTCGGGCTGCAGGCGTGTCTCAGCTCAACTGTGGATCTGGTCTCTGGTGGATCTGGTCTCTGGTCTCTGGTCTCTGGGACGGTTCCTCCCCAGCCCGGCTTCCTGTAGGAGGAACCAGCAGGCCGGACGAGCCAGGAGGAGTCCTGGGGACACATGGAGTCAGACCATAAGGAGAAAGTCCTTCAATGGGAGCAGACCGGGCCTGAGACCAGTCTGGACCTGAGACCAGTCTGGGCCTGAGACCAGTCTGGGCCTGAGACCAGTCTGGGCCTGAGACCAGTCTGGACCCAGCCAGGAAGGAAGAGTCCTCCTGTCAGCAGACGCTGGGATCTCAGTTCCTCCAGAGCAGCTCCCAGCAGACAGAGACAGGTTTAAACAGGACGGACCGTTAGACCGCTACACCATTACACTGTTACACCGTTAGACCGCTACACGTTACACTGTTACACCGTTAGACCGCTAAACTGTTACACCGTTAGACCGCTACACCGTTACACCGTTAGACCGCTACACCATTAGACTGCTACACCGTTACACCACTACAACGTTAGACTGCTACACCGTTAGACTACTACACCGTTAGACTGCTACACCGTTAGACTACTACACCGTTAGACTGCTACACCGTTAGACCGCTACACTGTTAGACCGCTACAACGTTAGACTGCTACACCGTTAGACTACTACACCGTTAGACTGCTACACCGTTAGACCGCTACACTGTTAGACCGCTACAACGTTAGACTGCTACACCGTTAGACTACTACACCGTTAGACTGCTACACCGTTAGACCGCTACACTGTTAGACCGCTACAACGTTAGACTGCTACACCGTTAGACTACTACACCGTTAGACTGCTACACCGTTAGACCGCTACACTGTTAGACCGCTACAACGTTAGACTGCTACACCTTTAGACTGCTACACCGTTAGACTGCTACACCGTTAGACTACTACACCGTTAGACTGCTACACCGTTAGACTGCTACACCGTTAGACTACTACACCGTTAGACTGCTACACCGTTAGACTACTACACCGTTAGACTGCTACACCGTTAGACTACTACACCGTTAGACTGCTACACCGTTAGACTGCTACACCGTTAGACTACTACACCGTTAGACCGCTACACCGTTAGACCGCTACACTGTTAGACCGCTACAACGTTAGACTGCTACACCGTTAGACTACTACACCGTTAGACTGCTACACCGTTAGACCGCTACACTGTTAGACCGCTACAACGTTAGACTGCTACACCTTTAGACTACTACACCGTTAGACTGCTACACCGTTAGACCGCTACACTGTTAGACCGCTACAACGTTAGACTGCTACACCGTTAGACTACTACACCGTTAGACTGCTACACCGTTAGACCGCTACACTGTTAGACCGCTACAACGTTAGACTGCTACACCTTTAGACTGCTACACCGTTAGACCGCTACACCGTTAGACCGCTACACCGAAGCTGGACCGCTCAGATCTACTGTCTCTCCTCATGCCCGTCACGCTGTGGCGTCTCCTGCTCGTCCCAACAGGTCCCGGTTTGGTCCCTGGACGCGGTCTGTCCAGTCGCCCCCCAGCAGCAGTTCTTCCAGCTGAACCAGGAGACCCTCCAGACCGTCTCCAGTTCTAAAACCATGTCCTCCGAACCTCACTCTGTCGCTTCTTCTTCTTCGTTGGTAGCTGTACGGCAGACGCGGACTACAAAGCGCTTTGCCGCCACCCTCCTGATCACCGGTCTGAGGGATGACCTCTCAGTTCGAGTCACAGATCGAACAATGAAATCTGCAGCTTGCAAGCTACAGAAAAAACTAGATTCTATTCCTTAATCTCCTGAGATAATCTCCTTAATCCTCCTGAGATATTCGAATCAATGCTGAGCTGCATGGTCTGACGGCTCGTCTGAAATCTCCTTCACCCTGAAGGTCACACTCCGTCCTCAGCCTGGCTTTGAAAAACTCTTCTGCACCCAATCAGAGCGGCTCCGTGGTTCCTGCTTCAGGACACTCGTCACAGCGTCCACCGCCGTGTCCTCATCAGCTGCAGCGCTCTGTGCAGACCGGTCTGTCCTTCTCCATTCGCAGTCTTGTGAATATTACTTCTGACGTCCCAAACCAGCCTTTGGATTCAGACGGTAATAAGGCCTCCCTGGACTCTCCATCCCGTCTGTCCTGAAGTGTTTTTTAATCATTGACTTGACCTCTGATGTAGACAGTTCCCAGTGGACAGACGGCTTCGTCCTGAAGCCCGCCCATCCTCCAGCTCATCCTGTCAGGCCCAAACAGCTGGAGCCAAACCGGTCTGACGTGAGTCCCTGAGCTTTGAACAGACTGCAGAAGGACCAGTGTTTCACCAGTAAGGTCACATCTTCCACTGCATGACCTGGTTTACAGGTTTCTCATGCTGACATCCAGTCAGTGCAGACTGTTGCTCTGAGCGGTTTCACCTGCTGCAGCCATCGTAATCCCATAATAACCTCTGCCAGCTCAGAGGTATCACAGATACAAAGTCAGACACCTGCAGAAACCCTGATGTCAGACTCTGGTGTTCCACGTGCTGCAGCAGCCCCGGACTCGGCCGTTTGAGCCATCAGTTAATATTTATACATCTCATTGCTAATTGGCCACTGTGGCCCTTAAAACTCTTAACTTTCCCGTGTGAAGAAGACTCAACCTCCGGAGCTGGAACAACCCCGGCTGACACAAGATCGACGGACTAGACTGTAAACTGCTAACACCGGCTTCAACTGCTGTTGCTAGTCCCCGAGACCACAGGTCTCTCTCTTGACCTCCGAGTTCTCCCATGTTGGTCCGAGATCAGCTGGATGGTCGTCCTGACGTCCGGAGAAATGAGCATAAAACACTAAAGTCAGCCGCAGACGCCGGAGCTCAAACGGCATTTCCCCGACTTCCACCTGCAGCCACACACTGGAGACCACCTCAAAGCCCAGAACAGAGCCTCAGAGCCGCACTCTGAACCAGAACAGACTCTGAACCAGAACAGACTCTGAACCAGAACAGAGCCTCAGAGCCGCACTCTGAACCAGAACAGACTCTGAACCAGAACAGACTCTGAACCAGAACAGACTCTGAACCAGAACAGACTCTGAACCAGAACAGACTCTGAACCAGAACAGAGCCTCAGAGCCGCACTCTGAACCAGAACAGACTCTGAACCAGAACAGACTCTGAACCAGAACAGAGCCTCAGAGCCGCACTCTGAACCAGAACAGACTCTGAACCAGAACAGACTCTAAACCAGAACAGACTCTGAACCAGAACAGAGCCTCAGAGCCGCACTCTGAACCAGAACAGACTCTGAACCAGAACAGACTCTGAACCAGAACAGAGCCTCAGAGCCGCACTCTGAACCAGAACAGACTCTGAACCAGAACAGACTCTGAACCAGAACAGACTCTGAACCAGAACAGACTCTGAACCAGAACAGAGCCTCAGAGCCGCACTCTGAACCAGAACAGACTCTGAACCAGAACAGACTCTGAACCAGAACAGACTCTGAACCAGAACAGAGCCTCAGAGCCTCAGTCTGAGTCACATCAGGCCTCTGTAGCTCCGACTCTGCTGCTGCAGCCAGAACCAGAACCAGAACCAGAACCAGAACCAGAACCAGAGACAGACCTCATTCTTCAGCGTAACCTTTCACCTTCATATCTGCTCCTCACTGCTTAAACAGCTGATATTAAGAACCTTCTTACATTTACTGATCAGCTTTCCAACGTGGCTTTTCCAGGTCACCTTGGAGTCAAAATGCATCCCTAGAAACCGCACACGGTGAACTCTCTAGATCTTTTCCATACAGTTGAAATTTGAGGTTTTCCTGAATTTTCCTAAAGGAGAAAAACATGAGTTTTTCCAACAGAAAACCTGAGTCTCCATTCCCCCGCCCACACTTCAACAGCACCCACAGCTTTCTGCAAACTGTCCACAGTAATAATAATAATAATAATTTATTCAATTTAAAAGCGCCTTTCACAACACCCAAGGACGCTGAACATTAAAACACCGAGAAAAATTAAAAGCAGTTTTAACAACATAAACTTAAGGCAACAACATTGAATGGTGAGTGCGACTATGAGCCATTGTTGAAGTAGGACTGTCTGAAGAGGTGAGTTTTGAGTCGGGATTTAAACAGTGGCAGGAAGTCAATGGTGCGGAGGTCGGGAGGGAGAGCGTTCCAGAGCTGGGGAGCAGAGCGACTGAATGCTCTGTGCCCCATGGAGACGAGGCGGGCAGGGGGAACATAAAGCTGGAGGCTGGAGGAAGAACGGAGTGAACGGACAGGAGTGGCGATGTGGAGGAGGTCAGATATGTAAGGTGGGGCCAGGTTATGGAGAGCTTTGAATGTAATGAGAAGTGTCTTATAGTTAATTCTCTGTTTTATTGGAAGCCAGTGAAGTTGTTGTAAGATGGGGGTGATGTGGTGAATGGCGGGAGTCCGGGTAATGAGGCGAGCTGCAGAGTTTTGGAGGAGCTGCAGTTTCTGGAGGGATTTGTTGGGGAGACCAAGGAGAAGTGCATTGCAGTAATCAATCCGGGAGGTGACAAGGCTGTGGACGAGGATGGCAGTGGTTTGAGAAGTGAGGAAGGGTCGGAGACGAGAAATGTTGCGCAGGTGAAAATATGCAGACCGAGTAATATTATTGATGTGGGAGTGGTAAGAGAGTGTACTATCAAGGATGACACCCAAGCTCTTGACCTGGGGGGAGGGAGGGACAGTTGAATTGTGGATGGAAATGGAAAAACTGTTGGATTTGGAGAGAGTGGAGGGAGTGCCTACAAGGAGGACTTCGGTTTTAGAACTATTTAGTTTCAGGAAATTGAGAGTGAACCAGGAGTGAATTTCTTGTAGGCAGAGGGAGAGGGAGGCTGGAGGAAGTGATGAAGATGGCTTGGTAGAGAGGTAGAGCTGGGTGTCATCCGCGTAGCAGTGGAAATTTATATTGTGTCTACGGAAGATGTGACCAAGCGGGAGAATGTAAATGATGAAGAGAAGGGGACCCAGGACAGAACCCTGGGGCACGCCGGCAGAGACAGAGAAGGTGTTGGACTTATGAGATTTGAGTTGGATGAATTGTGTGCGGTCAGAAAGATAGGAAGTGAACCAAGCGAGGGGTATTTGGGAGATGCCAATGGATGAAAGTCTGAGAAGCAAAGTGCTATGAGAAATGGTGTCGAATGCTGCTGAGAGATCAAGGAGGATGAGAATGGAAAGTAAGCCAGAGTCTGAGGCTAAAAGGAGGTCGTTGGTGATTTTGAGGAGTGCTGTTTCAGTACTGTGTAGGGGACGGAAACCGGATTGAAACTGCTCGTAGATGTCATTGGTGATGAGATGATTGTGGAGTTGAGAGGCTACAGATTTTTCAAGGATTTTGGAGAGGAAGGGTAAGTTGGAAATAGGACGAAAGTTATTGAAATTCGATGGGTCCAAGCCGGGTTTTTTCAGAATAGGGGTCACAGTAGCGGTTTTGAATGAGTGAGGGACAGTGCCAGAAATAAGAGAGGAATGGATGATGTTGGTGATGAGGGGAGCAAGTGAAGATAAGCAGGTTTTTACAAGAACTGTAGGGAGGGGGTCAAGCTGGCAGGTGGAGGGTTTGGCTTTAAGAATGAATTCAGAAATGACTTGGACTGAGGGGAGGACAAAGCTAGAAAATGCGGTTACGATGGGCAAGATGGGGATCGTAGAGACTCCAGAGACTGCAGTACCACATGCAGACAATTGCTGGTGGATATCAGAGATTTTGGAAACAAAAAAAGACATAAGGGAGTTACAAAAATCAGTAGATTGCATGTGCTGGGGGAGAGAGTCAGGGGGTTTTGTGATGTTGTTGAGAAGAGAGAACAGGGTTTTTGAGTTGTGTTGATTGGAGTGAATTAGACCAGAGTAGTAAGCAGATTTAGCTGAGGAAATATGGTCCTTATAAAGCATGACATGATTATTGTACATTTCTTTGTGTATGGTGAGTCCAGTTTTGTTGTACAGCCGTTCCAGCTGTCGACCTCGGGATTTGAGTTGACGGAGGGCAGGGGTGAACCAGGGTGAAGAGTGGGAGAAAGAGACGGATCTGGTTTTTAGTGGAGCATGACTGTTCAGGAGTGTATGGAGGCTATTGTTGTAGTGGGAGACCAGATCGTCAGGTGAGCTACTGACAAGTGTGCTTGGGAACTTATTAATGTCTGAAGAGAAGGTGTCAACATTTATGTTTTTGATATTGCGGAATGATATGGTACGGGGGAGGATAACTTTGGATAAAGAGAGGCTAGTATTGAAAGTAATTAACATGTGATCAGAATATGGCAGCGTGTGAGGCGTAAAGTCAGAAGGAGTGATACCAGAGCAGCAGACTAAATCCAGAGTATGACCTTTACAGTGGGTTGGGAAGTTAATGTATTGCTGCAAACCAAAACTTTCTAAACAGGATGAAAAATCTTTAGAAAGAGGATTTGTGGTATTGTCCATATGAATATTGAAATCACCAAGGATAACTGTATTTTGAGACAGAGATGAGAAGTGAGTAAGTAGGTAAGAAAAGTCATTCAAAAAGTCCTTGTTATATTTTGGCGGTCGGTAAATGGTAGCCACAATTACAGGAGAGGGTCCAGGGAGCAGTGAGGCAGAGTACTCGAATGAGGAGAACACTGGAGCAGCAGGTACCGGCACGACTTTCCAACTCTCGCGGTGTAACATCGCGAGACCTCCGCCCCGCCCACACGTGCGGGGTTGACAGATGTAAACAAACCCCGGAGGCACGGATTCATTCAGAGAGGCAAAGTCATTTGGCTGCTGCCAAGTTTCAGTTAGGCACAAGAAATCAAGCTTTCGGTCCACAAGGACATCACGGATGAGATGCTCCTTGCTGCTGAGAGAGCGGATGTTGAGGACACCGAAGTTGACAGTGGTGGAGAAGCTCTTGGCCGTGGAGTTAGCTGACTTAGCTAAGCTAGCCAGGACGCTGTGGTCAACATCCCGACCAGCGTAACGGGACGGACGGCGAAAGGTGGACCAGAGTGATTTTATTGGATGAGAGTCATTGTACTGGAACTTACGGCGTGATCCACGGTGAGTGTATCTCCGTCGGGGCTGGAAGGCGATGTCCGGCGGGATATCGAGCCCAGGTGGTGGCCGCAGAACGAAGACGTGGTGCCGAAGTTTTAAAAGTTCGGCAGCAGAGTACAGGAGGAGAGCATTTGTTTGGGGCCGGGACACGTATGACACCAGGAGCCAGATGACAGCAAACCATCTCGTTAATTGATAGATCCACATCGCTTCTCAGGAGGAGAATACGAGGGCGCCAGGGGTCCGAGGTAAGCCACAGGTCACAGGTCCAGAAAGGCCACAGATAACAGCCGAAGCCACAAGTCGATCACGACATTCAATACTGTGCGATCACAGTTTTGTCTTGTTTAGTTTACCGGTGAGCAGCGGCAGCAAGAGCGCGCCAGCGTTCACTCAACCGGAACCGGAACCATGTCAGTAAAGGAGACGCTCCTTCCTCTCCTCCAGACGGCCCCATCATCTGTAAATAACGACTTTCCAACAGAATAATCAAGTCCTTCTTATACGTCATTTATCATGATCGAAGAAAGAAGAGGAGAAATAACACTGCCTTGAGGAACTCCGTTTCCTCCAGTCAGACAGTCTGAGGAGCTGCTATTGATTCTAACTTGGATCTCTCGATCACTGAGAAAGCTTTTAATCCAGTTGTACCTCTTTCCATCTGTACCAAGCCTTCCAGTGTTGGTCCGCCCCCTTCTTTCCAAAGCGTATCGTAGCTTTTTCCACATCCACATCCTTGAGCCTTTCTATGCCGCTCTGGTTTTAGAACGGGATCCACTGTCGACCGACGCTTTCTGAAGCCACTTTGAAACGGGAAATAAATGTGTGATTCAGCATAAAAACTCACTCTTTCCACAACCGTCCTGTCCATCGTCTGACCGAGGTTAAGGTTGCTGAGAGGTTACTGCGACTGGCCGGTAACTTGACGCTGTCGCCGAGTCTTTTCCTGGCGTCCTCACTGGAATAACCACAGCCACCACATTCCCACGCTTCAGTAAATAACACCAACAACACACTAAGCACATCGTCTCCAACACTGCAGAACTCATCCTGTCTTTTCCCGGAGCTGTAACTTCTGCTGTGGTCCTGGTCTTTTCCAGCTCCCTCAGAGAAAACAACACGTCCGGCTGCTGTTTGAGTTCTGAGGTTTCCAAGAAACCGTTCCTTCGTCTCTTCTCTCTGTTCTCTCATCCTTTGTCAGGTTAAAGCTGCTGTGTACTTCAGCAGAGTCCTCCCATCAGCGCTGCCTTCTCTGCAGCATCCCATCATTCCCCAGAACTGGAGAGTCCAAGACGTCTGCAGCCCGACTCTCCAAACGTCATTTCGAGCCGTGTGTCTCCCCATCGTCCTACAATCATTCTGCCAATAGCTGCCTTCAGTTTTCCTCCCTGCCGGCTCTTTCTTATACTCAACAAACTCAGAAACATTAAAACACTCTAAACTTGTTGAAGCCTTGTTTCTTGATTTTACAGCTGGAGAACATTCTTCTGTCCACCAAGGAACCAACGTCTGCTTCTCCCCTCCTGCCTTCTTCTGCCCTGCAGAGGTTTTTGCAGCATCTTTATAGTTCACAGTTACTTTTTCACAAAGCATCAGCTTGGCTCATGTTCGTCTCAGAGTCCTGAACAGCGTCCAGTCTGCTCCTAACAGGTCCGAGACGCATCTCAGCTCCGGATACCGAGACTGCAGACAGTTTTAACCCCACTGGAAACCTCCCGACTCACTTGATCAGCCAGAGCTTGAGAAGGTCAGATCCGACGCCGACTGTGGGCGTAGACCCCCCTTTAACCACATCCAACTGCTCTGAAGCTGCTCCGTGACCATCACTTCCGCCCCCCCACAGAAAACTGCCAGCATTAAACTCCCCCAGCCACATTATTGTCCTACCGCCTTGTCCTTCTGTCCTCTAACTCGTCCGTCTCCGCTCTACGACAAGCGTTGTAAAAATTCACAACTAAACTACCACGAACACCCCACACTTCAACAACGACACACTCCAGCCCCCCCTTCCCCAAAGCTCAAAGCGAATTCCTCTGAGAGATGCTCTGGATCCTTGCCTGAGAGGACGACGTCGACCGCTGGGACTGCTGGGAAACGAGCGGCTTCTCCGTCATTCCTCTGAGCTGCAGGTCCTCACACACCGTCTCCCGTGTCACACCCCGAACTCCCAGGAATCTTAGCGGCAGCAGCTTCCTCTGATTTCTGCTTTGCTTGGAAAGTAAAGTTCATCACTTCAACCGTGACGTATAAAAACCCTTCTTGAGGACCAGCGAGTGTACTGCCGGACCTTGTCCAGGTCCTGGTCCAGGTCTCAACTCAGGCTCGGCTCTCGGTGGCTCTGCTGCCTCAGCATCAGACCACTTCCTGTCTGTCTGATCTGCTGGAGTGCAGCCGTCCTCTTCCTGTCCTCACAGCCCCCGTGGCCACGCTGTGCACCACCATCACACTCTTCTCCTGTTCCACAGGTTCCGTCGCCACGTTCTCCTCCACACGTGGGATCTGCCTGCAGCAGGCAGCAGCGTCCACACCGCTGGCTTTCAAAGCAGCGTGAAGGTGGCGGGAACATAATCTCACACTACGGTTTAAAGGAACCATATTATGCTAATTTTCAGCAAGTTCCAATGTGTCTCAGAGGTCCAAAACCAGTCTAAACCGACATCTATCATATGTCTGCACCATATCTACTGATGCTTGTTGCCTAAAAATCCAGATTCTTCCTGGACTTCAGCAGCCTGAAGTCCCACAGTGACAAACCTCCACCAACGCTCCGCCGCCTCGTCTTGTCTCCAAGGTTCAAGTGGTCTCAGTCCAATCGCCCGCCCACCACCAACGTTCTCCTCCATCTTTCCAAGATCCTCCTTCAGAGGGATTCCATAAGTCACTCCCCTCACCCCTCTCCTACTCTCACTCTTTTTCTGACAGCCAAGACTTTTCTTTGCCCACCTGCTCAGTCCTGACGCTGTCTCCTGCTGGACTTCATCTCTGCACACAATCATCAAGTCTCCATCGGTGTGGACTCTCGCTCTCCCCACCTCACCACCTCACCACCTCACCACCTCATCACCTCACCACCTCACCACCTCACCGCCTCACCACCTCACCGCCTCACCGCCTCACCGCCTCACCACCTCACCGCTTCACCGCCTCACCACCTCACCACCTCACCCCCTCACCGCCTCACCACCTCACCACCTCACCACTTCATCACGCAGACATGTGGTCGATGGCGCCGGCCGGCCGCCCTGGCGTCAGACCCTTCCTTCAGCTGGACAAGCGCCTGAAGACCTCCCTGATCCGCTCCCTCGCTCCCTCCCTCCCTCCCTCCCTCCCTCGCTCCCTCCCTCCCCTCCCTCCCTCCCTCGCTCCCTCCCTCCCTCGCTCCCTCCCTCCTTCCCTCCCTCCCTCCCTCGCTCCCTCCCTCCCTCGCTCCCTCGCTCCCTCCCTCCCTCGCTCCCTCCCTCCCGTCACCTGAATCAGAACCCTGGCTTCCTGTGGTCACCCCCCCCCCCCCCCCCCCCGACGACGCTCTCATCCAGGCTGTCCTCCCCCCCCGGCCTGCTGGACTGTCCACAGCTCCCTGCACCCACACCGTCTCCTCCCACCAATCAGCACTTTCCATCTGCGGCTAAGCCACGCCCCCGGACGCCAGCCAACCAATAGCATTCAACGACTAACTTCCTGGAAATGCCAGACACGCCTCTGTAGCTTCCAGGGACGTTTGATTCATTCAACACGAAAGAAAACAGAAATGTCCAAACGTCCCTCCTGCTGCAGCCACTCCCCCAGGACCAATCGCCACGCCCGCCGCCGCCGCCGCCGCCGCCGCCGCCGCCCGCTTCCTGATGAACCGTTAGCTAGCCTAGCTTAGCATGAGCATCAGCAATGCTGCTCTGTCCTCAGTGTGCTGATATCTTCCTCTTCCTCCTCCTCCTCTTCCTCCTCTCAGGTCGGCCATGAACAGTGTTTTTCCAAGAGGTCAGAGGTCATTCATTCCTCAGTGACAGAAGGAAACATGCAGTCTCCAGTAAATCCTCCATCCAGGCTGAAGAGATTACTGCCTCCATCAGATTCTTCTGAGTTCAGCCTGGTGAGGCTGGTTAGCAGGTTACTGACAGGTTAGCTGGTTACTGACAGGTTAGCTGGTTACTGACAGGTTAGCTGGTTACTGACAGGTTAATACCGTATTGGCCCGAATATAAGACGACTCTGATTATAACACGACCCATATTTTTCAAAGATCATTTTGGGAAAAAAATAAAAAATGCTGAAGACAGTAAGGTCACTCATAAAACAACTTTTTATTATACAATTATTCTAAACTCAAAAACTCACAACTGAGATAACATTTCACGAGATATAAAATTAAAAAATATATTCTCTTTCTCAAAATAAGAAACAATAAGCAACAAATAAGAACCTCAAGGGGTCCAAACTGCATAAATGATGTAAATAACTGTCCAGCTCCTTCAGCTGAATCAGGCTCTGGTGGTGGACATTCCGTCTGTCCGTCTTTCAGAGACGTATTCTCTCTCCCTTCTATCAGTCTCTCTGAAGCGTCTCTCAGGACCAGGAAAGCTTTTCTCATAGCGTTAGCATCTGCAGTGTTTTTTCTGTGCTCTCCAATCAGAACGAGGCTCTGCTCCACCAGACCTCCTGGCGGCTTGGCAGTAGTTTGATGACTCTGCTGCGTTGATCACCATCAGTTTAAAGTTGGTATCATAACTTCTCCTCTGTTGTTGCTCAGTTGTCCAGCGTTCAGCCCCTTTGTTCCAGATGATCCGCCATTTTTCATCAGATCATTTGATCTCATTTCATCGCTCCACTCGCTCTCTGCTCAGAGATACTTTGGCTCCATCTAGCGGTGTGGATGCGTATTGACCATCTACCGTAAGTCCGCGATTATAACACCACCCCACTTTTCAGGATGCAGTTTCTGGAAAAAAACATCGTCTTATATTCGGGCCAATACGGTAGCTTACTGACAGGTTAGCAGGTTACTGACAGGTTAGCAGGTTACTGACAGGTTAGCAGGTTACTGACAGCTTACTGACAGGTTACTGACAGGTTAGCAGGTTACTGACAGGTTACTGACAGGTTAACAGCTTACTGACAGGTTACTGACAGGTTACTGACAGGTTAGCAGGTTACTGACAGGTTACTGACAGGTTAACAGCTTACTGACAGGTTACTGACAGGTTAACAGCTTACTGACAGGTTACTGACAGGTTAACAGCTTACTGACAGGTTAGCAGGTTACTGACAGGTTAGCAGGTTACTGACAGGTTACTGACAGGTTAGCAGGTTAATAAGACTTTAGCTTCACTGTGGGTTCAGGTGTGTTTCATACCTGTAGACGTGTCTTCAGGTTTGAAGAGTCCCTGGATGTCCAGAGTTGAGAGCGTTTTCACAGCTGGAGGCAGAGTTTACAGTACAGAGAAGTTCTGGCCTCATCTGACTGAAATACCGAATGTCTCGTTTCCATCCAGAGAAAGAGTTTCTCTCTGCAGCAGCCGTGACGGCAGCAGCAGCAGGGGGTAAAATCCACGGCAACGCCGGTTATTTATTCACAGTTAAACATATTAGACTAGAGGCAAAGTCTGAAAAGGGGCCTAGAAATCACTTTAGGGAGTACAGACTGTTGGGAGCCGGCATTCATTTCAGACTGTTAAAGTGATCCATACAGAAGATTTTTCAGGTGGATGCCCACTGAATTAGGCTTTTATTAATTTTTTAGAGCAAAAACAAAATGGCCACCATGGTCGAAAATACAGAATTATAATAACATGACACAGCTTCGTATGTACTTCAGATAATGTTCTGAAATTTGCTGTAGTTGAAGATATTATCACGTGTGACGCATGGTGAACTTAGTTCAGATAGATTCCCATGTTTTTATACATTTAATATGATTTTATTATTACTTTGTAGCCAAATCAAAGATGAACACCATTATGAAAACGCTTAGTTATAACAAAGTCACCGATCTTTTTATTTATGATGATATCATGAAATTTTGAAGATGCTCTCAAGCTACAATAACAAAAAAGCTTGAAAATATCATCTAGTCTGAGTCATCATGGGCACAGTTCAAAGGATTTCGACAAGTTCCCTCAGAACAACCACAACCGGCGGTGCATCTCAGTGCCTTCAGACGACAACTGCATCTTTGACATTCACGGTTCTTGCACTGGCATTGTGTGAGTTTGAGGTAAACCTCTGGCAATGGTTCATCGCTCATCAGATGAGGAAGTATATTTTCAGTTGTGCCGTCCTGGTTCCATCCATTTCCAGCCGGGGGACGAATGTCTGACCGTGCGATCAGTGAAGAGAGCCAAATAGTACACTGATGATGTGCTCGCTGAATGTGCAGCTTCAAGGAAGACCGAGTTGGTGGTAACTTCTCTGGATCTTTGGAACCCTTGAGGAACATTTTAAAACGCACATCATTGATGTTTGTGTCATTTTCATTGTTGGAATACAGCCTGCAGATGAAGTTCTCCACATCAGTCAGAGTTTGTTCCGTGAGTGTGAAACGCCCAAGCCCGTCCAGTCAGGGACAATTACTGGTGAATGTTTTCCAGGCTGTTGCTTTGCCAGTGCCACAAAATTGGCTGACGGTGTCACAGCCTGATATGGCGTGGAATCCAGGAAGGTTGTGATGGAGAACTGGATCAAGGTCTACACTGTGTACCGCAACAAAGCTCCGTTGCTTCGCTGTTCCTGTCTGGAACAGATCTCTCTGGTTCGGTCACTGGCAAAGTGAACAAGGAGAACAAGAACGTCTGTGTCTCTGGAACTAATGACCAGCCGCTCAAATCCAAGATCTGTCACACATTCACGATGTAACGGCATTCTGGTATCAGCGTCGTCGTGGTTACGCTTCAGGGAATTGACGTCTGTTCCACGAGATGATTCTGCAGCCATCCTGTCATGGAATCCTCCAGAAGTCACGACTTCGCGATGTCCTTATGTTGACTTTGCTTGACGGATCAGCTCCATGCTCAAGAAGTGTTCCAAATCTTGTTTGTTCTCTGGGAGGTCAGTAAACTGTCTCCAGGTGACAGGTAGTGGCACGTCCCTGTTATCCACTTTGCGACGTATTGGCCGGCTTTTTCCTGTCCGTGAAACCCGAGCGGTATCCTTGATGGTATGTGCTTCATACCGATCAAATATGACATTGACTCTGGAACACGATTGACTGAAGTGACTGAAGACTGAGGCGACAAAACGGTCTGCGAGTTGTCCAAAATTGTGGGTATCTGCAGGCTTGCCAATTGCTTGGACAAGTGCCTGACCATCGATGATCACACAAGGTTTCAGGTTTGTTATTGGCAGTTGTTTTTCTACAGTTGTGCTTTTCTGGAGAATGTTGCCCAAAGCTGCTTTGGTCGTGGATCGTACTACTCCGGAGGTGTCTGCAAGTGAAAGTGGAACTGGCGAAAGTTCATAGCTGAGGATTTCCTTCAGGTCAACCTCACGTCCAGCTTCCTTGGACTAGAGATGCGCGGACGGCTCATTTTTCCATCCGCAACCACTTCTTAAAATCTCCATCCGCCCGCTATCCGTCCGCACCAAAGATTTTTTTGTCAATTTTCAAAACCGAACCCGCCCACCATCCGCAGAATGGTGTTTTGGCTATTGAAATGTTGCTTTTTTTTATTTGAGTGCTTCAACCGCAACCCGCCCGAATGTCATTAAAATCTTAATTTTTCGACACGTCATCCGCCCGAGCCGCGGTTCTCCGCGGGCTCCGCGGGTTCAACCGCAATCCGCGCATCTCTACCTTGGACACGAGCAAGCGCTGGAAGAGGTTTCGGTCTGCTTTGATGATCTTTTGCTTGAGAACCGGATTTTTGCTCTGGACTTCATACATCTACCTAATAACTTACTTCTCATCAATGACTTAACATGCCGTGACCAGGATGAACATCGATCGGACGGACACTTTCAGACGGTAAGGAGGACCGCAAACACCGGACAAACTCAGTCAGGGAACAGGAAACATTCACTTCCTACTTCTCGCGACTACGTCACATCCTCTTTACAGAGGTGGGCAGAAAGAACTTTCCCACGCCATGTTTTTGTTGTGCCCAGTCAGTTAACAAAGGGCGGGGCTGATTTGAATCACCTGCAACAAACAGTTCTGGGCCCAGGTGATCACGATCAGCCCAGCTCTTCCAGGACTGACTGGCTACATGGAAGACATGGCGTGGGAGAGAACTTTCTTGACACCTCTGCCTCTTTATATCTCCAATACAATAAAACACAGAACGTAGCGTAGTCTTTCATACAGATTTGATATGACATTCATCACATAAATAAATTTCTGATGCATAGATTAAGTACAAGTGAATAAAATAAAAGATTTTAACAAAAATCACTTTTCGCTTTGGTGGCCATTTAGTTTTTTTTTTTTTTTTTTTTTTTTAATACAAACAATAATCAGGCCTGAATCAAGGGGCATCCACCTGAAAGGTGTTTAGTAGCAGTCATGTTAACCATCCAACAGGGATGCCCACTCCCAACATTCCGTACTCCCTACCGTGAATTTTCAAAATTTTGCCTCCAGTCAGCAGCGCGGGAGGCGATGCGGCGTCTATCATTTATATATCTACGGTGTCTACTGTTTATAGATCTGCGATGTGGCGGTTTGTGCCGTAAAGTGTCGTAAAGTGTCGTAAAGTGTCAGTGTGTGTACACGGCGCGGATGTGTTGTAATTCTGGTATATTCCATCTGGTTTCAAAAGTAATCCCGTTTAGTAATCCGTTTTTATCAGATATACTGTAACAAGGTTACATAATTTTTGTGTGTACTGTAATGGATTACAGTTACAATTTTTTGTATCCTGATTACGTAACGCCGTTACATGTAATCCGTTACTCCCCAGCCCGGCCCGCAGGACGGCGCGTTGCCAGCGTCACGGCGTCGCTTTTACATTCAAAGTCTCTGGTGGACGAGCTTCAACGCGCCTGACGTGCGTCAGGCGCTTTTCCAGCGGCGCTTTCCGAGCGTTTCGAGCGTTGGCGACGCGTCACACGTGTTCACGCGTTGCAGGCGTCAACGCCTGAAGTTGGGAAAATTGACCTTTGGAAGCGTCAACGCCGAGCGTCATCCAATCACAGACGAGCGCTCTGAGCGCTGTAGAGATGCGCGGATGGCTCATTGTTCCATCCGCCTGCTATCCGCCCAAATGAATGATTTTTTTAAATCAATTTTCAAAACCGAACCCGCCCGGCATCCGCAGAATAGTGTTTAAGTGTACTGAAGTTGCTTTTTTTTTATTTGAGTGCTTAAACCGCAACCCGCCCGATTGTAATTAAAATCTTAATTTTTCGACACGTCATCCGCCCGATCCGCGGTTCTCCGCGGGCTCCGCCGGTGCAACCGCAATCCGCGCATCTCTAGAGCGCCGACACGGGCCAGAAGGTCGTCAAACCGGCCCGGGAGAGGCGGAAGTACCGCTGAAAGCGAACGTCGTTCTCACTCAGCTCCTGGAGCAAATGGTGAAATTCGCCAAATTGCAAAAGCCGCTGCAGGACGGGATGAACCCAAAAACGTCGCACAGGCGCCTGACGACGCCGTTTTCTGGCTTTCTTTATTAAATAAAGCCGAGTCAGTGTCTCCGCTATTGTCAACATGAAGACAGGACACAGAAGCTCCTCCCACTCCCGCCAATGAGCTGCCGCGCGTCGTGTGTCATTTGAACACGCGTCGAATTCCACACTTTACACGCGTCAACTTTGAGGCGTCAGTGGCGCCCGTGAAGCAACGCGTCCGGTGTGACGCACCTTTACGCGTTCCAAGCAGAGATCAGGAGCTCCGTCCTGACCGCAAAGGACACCTGGAGGAGGACGAGGATCTAGGACCTGGACCTGGGAGGACAGAGCCCGGGTGGGACGGACATGTCCAGGCGTCCAGCTGAAGGGGGGGGGGGGGGGGGCTCCAGTGGTTCCAAATGTGTCTCACGTCTCCAGGCTGAAGAGCCCTCAGGACACATCTGAGGACAGCCCGGGACATCAGGACAGACATGTCCTTTCGGCAAGTCCTGCGGCTCACAGAGGACCAGGACCACAGAAGAACGTGAATCAGGGTTCTGCTGACTGAACCTGGGAGAACGTTCAAACTGAGTAACTGACCTGGAACCAGCAGACGTGTCCATTTTGACAATAAAACCACAAACTGTCCACATGTGTCCAAAAACAAACACGGACAGAAAAGACATTATTTGATGCCATTTCAAAAAAACACACTCGGTTCCATCTGTGAAGCAACTCGTCCAACACAGTCCTCCCTGTCCTCTGTCCCCTGGAGTCAGTCCTCCTGTCTCTGAACTGTCTTCACGGGACGGAGTCTCTGCCGGGGACAGTTGTCCTCGGTCTTTTCCCCGTCATTTCTTTGTTTAAAGATTGTAAAGAGAAGAAAAATCTGGAAAAGGGTCAATAACTGCAGTGACACAAATCTGCCACAAGATGGAGACAAAGTCCAGTCCGTCAGTCCGGATTAGAAACGGGATTAAAACTCTTTAACGCTGCATTAAGAAGTTTGCACGTTTCAGGGGAAACAGCGCCCCCCGCAGGCCTCGGGCGTAACGCAGCTTAGTGAACCGCTCGTGCCTGTGGCGTGCGTGCATGTACGTGCACGGAAGAGAACTCCTTCCTGGCTCTGTTAGCAGCGCTGCAGGAACCTCTAAGGTTCTCCTGCCTGGGGGGTCTGAGTGGAGCTGCAGTGACCTTTAACCTCTGCTCCTGGGGTCTGAGTGGAGCTGCAGTGACCTTTAACCTCTGCTCCTGGGGTCTGAGTGGAGCTGCAGTGACCTTTAACCTCTGCTCCTGGGGTCTGAGTCTGGAGGATCCGTCCTCATCCTGCTCAGCTGCTGCTCAGCATCAGGAGGGATGGAGGCGAAACGAAGCTCAGCCAGTCCGGCCAGCAGGGGGCGCTTTACGCCATCCTCTCAGATTCTCCCCAGAAACTCTGGAGCCGGACCGGACTGAGACCATCAGGACCGGACTGAGACCATCAGGACCGGACTGAGACCTTCAGGACCGGACTGAGACCATCAGGACCGGACTGAGACCTTCAGGACCGGACTGAGACCATCAGGACTGGACTGAGACCTTCAGGACCGGACTGAGACCATCAGGACCGGACTGAGACCTTCAGGACCGGACTGAGACCATCAGGACCGGACTGAGACCTTCAGGACCGGACTGAGACCATCAGGACCGGACTGAGACCTTCAGGACCGGACTGAGACCATCAGGACCGGACTGAGACCATCAGGACCGGACTGAGACCTTCAGGACCGGACTGAGACCATCAGGACCGGACTGAGACCATCAGGACCGGACTGAGACCTTCAGGACCGGACTGAGACCTTCAGGAGACAGTTAGCCTGTTAGCGCTGCTAGCAGTGGACACGTCAGGGACGTTCTGCACATACCTGAACATTTGTCACATATTTATGGTGGAAATAAGTAATTTTGAAGCTGAAAAACTCCTTTATGCACCTTTAAAAGGTTCAAATCAGGAGAACTTATGTTGTAGTTTTCATAAAGAAGATAAATTCTGGGACCAGCTCCACCTGGTCCCAACTGGCTCCACCTGGTCCCACCTGGACCCACCTGGTCCCACCTGGTCCCACCTGGTCCCACCTGGACCCACCTGGTCCCTCCTGGTCCCTCCTGGTCCCACCTGGTCCCACCTGGTCCCACCTGGTCCCACCTGGACCCACCTGGTCCCTCCTGGTCCCACCTGGACCCACCTGGTCCCTCCTGGTCCCTCCTGGTCCCACCTGGTCCCACCTGGTCCCTCCTTCATTCCGCCTCAGTGGGACAAACTGATCGTTGCATTAAAAACGGTAAAAAAGTGAAGAAAACCGGTTCAGACAGAAAAAGGATGAAGTATTTGAATCTTGTGAAAGAATCAGAAAATAAAATAAAAGACGTTGAACGTTGAAGAATTACTGAGAAAATAAAAAACATTCAGTATTTCAAGGAAAAAAACAAAATAAGCTAATTCAAAGTTTTTAAAACAGTTTAATGTGATTTTAAATCTTCGTACAATAAAAGCAGGAAAAACATTCAGAATGAAATCAGAACATTTTCTCCTTTAGTGTGAAAATCCTTCTGAACACAGGAAGTCCTGCGTCCGTCGCTCAGCTCCACCATGAAGTTGAATTATTGAGAAACTTTTAGCTCAAATCCGGAATTAAAAAACAGTTAAAGGTTTTTAATCTTGACTTTTTCAAAATGTAAAAACAAAGGTTCTGCGTTGAGGTTCTGCTAGAGTCTAACGTTCTGCTCCACTTTGGTACCAAAACCAAGAACAGAGACCTTCAGGAGAAGCTGCAGTGAGATGGAGACCTGGTCCAGAAGGAGAGCAGACGTTCTCCACGGGTTCCTCGGCGGCGTGACGTCCCACGCTCCCCGGACCCTGAACGCACCGCCCTGCCATTGGCCGGTGCTGTACCGGACTGCTTTCTCATTGGTCGGCCAGTTCCCCTCCCCAGAACCCGAACCAGCACGACGGAGTACCGAGGACCGCAGAACTTTCTCTAGTACCGAGGAGAACCACTTTTCTTCTTCTCCTTGTCTTTGTCAGCGTGGAACCGAGAACGTTCTCCAGGAACCCTCCAGAAAGTCTCTCTGATGTGACAGTCTGGCCCCTCCCCCTCCCTCCAGGCCCCGCCCCTTCCGTCCCAGGGGTCAGAGGTCGGTGACCTTGTTCTCCAGGGCGGCGGCGACCTGCTGGAGGCGGAGCGTCAGCTGTTTGTTCTGCGCCGCCGGATCTTCGTCCAGAGACTGGATGATCTGCAGGAGAACCGAGCAGAACGCAAACGTCTCAGACTCACCTCTGCCCCCTGGTGGCTGCTGGCAGACTCAGAAACCTCTCCGATACAACAGAAACAGAAACAGGGGGACCCCAGGAGAACTCTGGAGAACCCGGGAGTCCCCAGGAGAACTCTGGAGAACCCGGGAGTCCCCAGGAGAACCCGGGAGTCCCCAGGAGAACCCAGGAGAACCCGGGAGTCCCCAGGAGAACCCGGGAGAACTCTGGAGAACCCGGGAGTCCCCAGGAGTACCCGGGAGAACCCGGGAGTCCCCAGGAGAACTCTGGAGAACCCGGGAGTCCCCAGGAGAACCCGGGAGTCCCCAGGAGAACTCTGGAGAACCCGGGAGTCCCCAGGAGAACCCGGGAGTCCCCCGGAGAACCCGGGAGTCCCCAGGAGAACTCTGGAGAACCCGGGAGTCCCCAGGAGAACCCGGGAGTCCCCCGGAGAACCCGGGAGGACTCGGGAGACCCCAGGAGAACCCGGGAGGACTCGGGAGACCCCAGGATAGCTCAGAGGAACTCTGGAGAACCGGTGAAACGTGGTTTAGTAGAACCCGTTAAGAGAACGGTGCTCACCGCGTCGTAGTACTTGCTGGCGTATTGATACAGCTGATGCAGCGCCACCTGGGTGTTCAGCTGGTCCGTGTGTTGCTGCAAGGCACACACACACACACACACACACACACACACACACACACACGGTGTGCTGTCAGGGAGCCGGGGTCACACTCAGCTGACAGTCAGAGGTGTGTGTTTCCTACCCGAGACACCTCGGCCAGGTGTGTGTTCATGTCCTGATCGCTGACAGGGACCATCTGTCTGATGCCCCGGTAGTAACTGAGGAACACACACACACACATACACACACACACACACACACACACACACACACACGTTGCAATACTCGGGTGGATTACACTCACGACTGTGAATGTCAGCTCTGCAGGTGAAATTGGTTCTGCAGTGGTCTCTGTGTGTGTGTGTGTGTGTGTGTGTCTGTGTGTGTGTGTGTGATGGTTTCAGGTTCTAAAGTCCAGGACTTGCTGCCCAGAACCCAGGTCAGGGACTGAGGCTCTACTTTAAGGACCATACTGTTTCCACAGCGCTGTGACGGAGGACTAGACTGTCGTTACACATCTGCGCCACTAGATGGAGCCAGAGCGCCGCTGAGCAGCGTCACAGTGATCTGATGAAACGTGGAGGAAGGTGAGTTCCACAAGCAGTTCCAGCTGCTTGATGAATCCTGTTCACATTCTGGACCGGTCTTTAGCAGAACCACGCAATCCTGAACCCTCTGGGTCTGGATCGTATGATCCTGGACCAGTAAAGGATCCTGGATCAATGGATCCTGGATCAATGGATCTGTGCAGCAGATCCTGGATGAAAAACCACAAACTGAACCAAGGTGTGAAACACACACACTTGATGAGCCTGCTGAGTGTGTGTGGTGTTGGTTCTGATAAAACAGAACCCAGGTTCTATTACATCAGGACCGGGGTTCTATTAGATCAGGACCGGGGCTCTGTGGTAGGATCCAGACTCACTCGTCCACCATCTTCTTGTAGGTGGGGATCTCTTTGGCGTAGAGGAGCTTGTTGCTGGGCGACTCCTGCAGAACAAGAGGAGAACCGGGTTCAGACCTGGAACCCAACACACTGATACCCTCTGGAACCCGGTTCATGGTACACTCTGAAACCCGGCTCATGGTACAGTCTGGAACCGGGTTCATGGTACTCTCTGGAACTGGGTTCATGGTACACTCTGGAACCGAGTTCATGGTACTCTCTGGAACCGGGTTCATGGTACCCTCTGGAACCCGGTTCATGGTACACTCTAGAACCGGGTTCATGGTACACTCTAGAACCGGGTTCATGGTACCCTCTGGAACCGGGTTCATGGTACCCTCTGGAATCCGGTTCATGGTACACTCTAGAACCGGGTTCATGGTACCCTCTGGAACCCGGTTCATGGTACACTCTGGAACCGGGTTCATGGTACTCTCTGGAACCGGGTTCATGGTACTCTCTGGAACCGGGTTCATGGTACTCTCTGGAACCGGGTTCATGGTACTCTCTGGAACCGGGTTCATGGTACACTCTGGAACCGGGTTCATGGTACTCTCTGGAACCGGGTTCATGGTACTCTCTGGAACCGGGTTCATGGTACTCTCTGGAACCGGGTTCATGGTACTCTCTGGAACCGGGTTCATGGTACTCTCTGGAACCGGGTTCATGGTACACTCTGGAACACGGTTCATGCTGGTCTCTGAACAGTTCAGGGTTCACAGCTTCTCCAGAGAGACGAGAAGCTTCAGTTTCCCAGAACAGTTCAGAGAACCGACCAGGTTCTGGGTCTGCAGTGCCGGGGCGCCGCCATGTTGGATGAGTGGGACCGGCCGCCATGTTGGATGAGTCAGACTGGCTGCCATGTTGGATGAGTCAGACCGGCCGCCATGTTGGATGAGTCGGGATACAGTCAGGTCAGCACCAATCCAACTCGGCCCCGCCCCCGAGATACAGTCAAGTTGGCATCAAAGCCCAGTCGGCCTCGCGGGGGGGGGGGGGTGGTGGGGGGGGGGGGGGGGGGGGGGGGGGGCTCAAAGGGCCGAGTTGGTCGGTGCTGACTTGACTGTAAGCTGCTTACCAACTCGGCCAAAAGCCTCTTTTTTTCTGTTGTTTTTGAATCGCGATGCGGCTGCGGCGCGACCATTTGCACAGTTTTTTTCGTGCCGCTGCGCCGCTTCTCCTCACGTCGCAGGCGGGACTGGAGGACAAACTGTGATGATGGAGACTGACAGGTTAGAGGTGGAGAATGGACCCGGAGCAGGGGCGGAGCAGGGGTCCCCGCCCAGGGGGGGCGGAGCAGTGCTCCATGGGCCCTTGTGGCCTGAACATCCTCATTAAAATATAATCGCTTAAAAAAAATGCTGCAGATAATGTAATGGACAGCGTATAGTGTGTGTAATGTACTACACTGTCTGGCTCAGACACACCTCTTTCTTTTAGCTTTTTAACATTTCCAATATTTTTTCTTATAAATATTTTTATAAAAAATATTTTTTTTCTCAGTAGCTCCCAGATTATTTGACCTATTGACTCCAAATCACTTGTGAATCACTTCACTGTAGGGCAATATTTGTGAGAGAAACAGTATTTGAGCTCAGTGTCTCTCAGTTCATTTGACCTACTGACTGAAAAGCAGCGTTAGGACAAGCTTTCTTTAACTTACTTTGTTGTTCAGTTTAGTTCTTTGTCAACATTATTCATGCGTGACGCGTCTTCTATTAATTATAAGGTTGTGATTCACGTTTGTTTTGCAGTCCTCTCGGTTTCGCTTTTACCGTAATGCGTAAAATATGTGCGCACCGCTAAATAACGTGTCGGCTCACTTGACTGTTAGTCAGAGCGCCGGCTGGCTTGACCGCAGTAAACTCGCTAAGCGACACGTTATTTAGCAGTGCGCAGATATTCTGAGCATTACGGTAAAAGCGAAACCGAGAGGATGACAGGCTGTAGGCTACCTCCGGGAAAACTAAACAACAGACAGCATGGGCGAGCGTTTTTTCATTTTTACTTTTTAAACAACTTTGTCCTCATGAACGCGACTGTTATAGACTCCAACTTTCCTTCCTTACCATTTTCTTCAGCACAATTTTTTTTTCCCCCTTTCAAGATGGGCCCCCACGCAGCAGTGGGCCCGGGGCAGCCCCCCCCCCCCGGGGCAGCCCCCCCCCCGGGGCAGCCCCCCCCCCCAACTCGGCCAAAAGAGGCTTTTGGCCGAGTTGGTGAGCAGCTACAGTCAAGTCGGCACCGAGCAACTCGGCCACTGGAGAGTCAGACCGGCAGCCATGTTGGATGAGTCGGACCGGCAGCCATGTTGGATGAGTCAGACCGGCAGCCATGTTGGATGAGTCAGACCGGCAGCCATGTTGGATGAGTGGGACTCACCCGGCTCAGCTTGTGCTCCGTCTTGGTGCAGGCGTCCATGAAGGTCTGAGCGATGACGTGAAGAGACGCGTCCACAACTTCAGTCACGTGGACGTCCAGGATGAAGTGAGGGTTCCTCAGGATGTTGACCCAGAACCTCAGAGGAAGGCTGAGGACACAGGGACAGAGACAGACAGAGGGACAGCACACACACACACTGCCAGTGAGTTTGTGTCTCTTTGCTGCAGTTTTGTGTCTCTGTGGTCTTCTGGAGTGTGTCCAGAGTTTCCGTCTCTTTATGTTCCTGCTGTCTCCTGCCGTCTCTGGTCCACTGCTGTCTCAGGGTGCCGCCACACCAGAAGAGTCCACAATGGTCCATGATAGCCCTGGGTAGTCCGGGATAGTCTCGGATAGTCCGGGGTAGTCTGGGACAGTCCGGTACCTGTTGGTCTTCCAGATGTGCAGTGTCTCCTCGTCCACGTTGTCGTGTCTCTCAGCCTGCTCGTCCAGGAAGTCGAAGAAATACTTAACGGCCGGAGGAACGGAGCCGGAACACAGAACGCTGCGGAAGAAGTCGTCTACGAACTGCTGCAACGTGCCCTGCAACGCACACACACACACACACGCGCACACGCACACATGCACACACACACACACACACACACACACACACACACACACACACACACACACACACACACACACACACACACACACGGTGGACGAGACATTCTCATGTGGTGGAGGATACTGAATCACAGGTCTGCAGGAGACGTTCTCGTGTGTGTGTGTGTGTGTGTGTGTGTGTGTGTGTGTCACCTTGACGGACAGCAGCCGGGTCAGGTAGATCTCGGTGATGGCCTTGGTCATGCTCTTGTCCTTCATGCTCCCTCTCTTGGACTTGACCTCGTCCAGCTCGTCTGCTGGACGGACCAGGTGGAACGTGCAGTCGTCCTCCAGGAGGACGTTCCCTGGAGAACAGGAGCCGCGCTCAGCTGATCCGCTCAGTGTGTGTGTGTGTGTGTGTGTGTGTGTGTGTGTGTGTGTGTGCTCACTCTCTTCATGGCTGTCTTGGTTCTGGAGGACGGACTGTGTGTGTAGGACTCTGGACAGAACCAGGGTGGCGTTGTCTCGAACCTGCAGGAGCAGAGGACAGTGAGGAACCCAGGGAGGTTCTCCAGAGAACCGTGGTGGATCCTCGGTTCTGGTCCTGGTCTCTCCTGATCTGGTCTAAGCAGATGTTGGTCCTGGTCCTGGTCCTGGTCTGTCTCTGGACCTGGTGGACTCACGTTGTAGTGGGCCAGCGTGTTGAGTCTCCTCCAGCGTCCGTCCCTCTGGGACGTCAGGTCCAGGTCGGACAGGATCTGACCGGTGGACCCGGGACGCCACTCTGTGGACGGAGCACAACCACGGAGTGAGGACGGAATGCTAATGCTAATGCTAATGCTAATCACGGCTACTGACAAGAGGAGCTAATGCTAATCACAGCTACAGCGACAGGTGCTAATGCTAATGCTAATGCTAATGCTAACAGTGCTCACGGGCCCTTCAGTGGAGTTCCTCTGCAGGTTCTACTGTGTCGTCACATGAATGAGACAGTGCTGAAGCTGGGTTCCAGGTTCTGCATGTCCACCAGGTTCTCTGACGGAGACGCAGCGCCACGTTCTGCGGCGTTCTCACCCAAAGCGACGCTCTCCACCGCGGGCCTCTGAGAGAACGGCAGGTTCCGGTACACCTGATCGATGATCTTCTCCTTCACCTGGAGAACCAGACGTTCCAGTCACTTCTAGAAACTTCCACATCATGCTGGCAGAACGCGACTCTGCAGAACCACGATGGAGGGAACAGACGGAACCACGACTGAAGAAATACTCCAAACCAGGACCAGCTGAAAGACCAGGTCTACAGCAGAACAGTGAGTCCTGAGGACCTCTGAAGGTTCTCCTGAGGAGTTCCGGGTTCTCCAGGACAGACAGACTGAGGCTGAGGTGGAACCCACCTGGGTGATGGTGTCACAGCTCAGAACCTTGACTGGAGTCACGTCTGGACCTTCTCCGTGAACCAGGACCTGCAGGGTCTGAGAGGAGACAGGGGCCGGAGTCACGTCAGGGTTCTGGACAGTCAGTCCACAGTGAGAACAGCTGGAGGTTCTCCCAGGAGAACACCCGGCCCGTTTATCTCAACCTGAACAAACGGAACATCAGAGTGTTTCTGTTCCGACAGCAGAACCGTGAAGGTTCTGGAGGTTCTGGAGACGCTGCAGTCCGTCCCAGAGGACGGACCAGGTTTGGCTTTTTGTGGAACTTGTCTTCACTGCTGCAGACGGTCCTGGACGCCAGGGGTTCTATTACTAGAGAACTCACCAGAACCGGGTCCTCCAGGTGTTCTATGATGACAGAACTCACCAGGACCTGGTACTCGGGGTTCTGTGGATAGGGGACTCACCAGGACCTGGTAGTCCACGTCGCCCCCCAGCAGCCCCGTGTCGGTCAGGGTGTACTTGGCCCTGCGGAGCCGGGCGTCCACCGGACCCTTCTCCACCTGGTGCTTCAGGGCCTTGAACAGTTTGTACAGCGGTTCTCCGGCGGTGTCCTGGAAGCAGAACCTGGATCGGGTCATGACATCGGGTCCAAGACGTTCCCCGTCAGGAGAACCGACGGAGCGGTTCCACCTCTCGATGGAAGCCAGCCAGCAGGTTCTAGGTAACGTCTGAAGGTTCCTCTCATAAAACCCGGATTTCCTTCTGAAGGGTTCTGGACTCAAACCGTCCAATCAGATCCACAGAACCAGGGAAACAGAGACCACAGTCTGGAGAACCTGGACCCTGACACTGGAATCCTGAAACCTAGACCCTGGAACCTGGACGCTGGAACCTGAATCCTGGACCCTGAAACCTGGACCTTGGACCCTGAAACCTGGACCCTGAAACCTGAAAACTGAAACCTGAAACGTGGACCCTGGACCCTGAAACCTGGAACCTGAATCCCGGACCCTGAAACCTGGACCCTGAAACCTGGAACCTGAACCCTGAAACCTGGACCCTGAAACCTGGACCCTGAAACCTGGACCCTGAACCCTGAAACCTGGACCCTGAAACCTGGACCCTGAAACCTGAAACCTGAAACCTGGACCCTGAAACCTGGACCCTGAAACCTGGACCCTGAAACCTGAAACCTGGAACCTGAACCCTGAAACCTGGACCCTGAAACCTGGACCCTGAAACCTGAAACCTGAAACCTGGACCCTGAAACCTGGACCCTGAACCCTGAAACCTGGACCCTGAAACCTGGACCCTGAACCCTGAAACCTGGACCCTGAAACCTGGACCCTGAACCCTGAAACCTGGTTTGATCAGAAAGAGAGGAGTGAAGGATTAAAGAGTGAAGGAGTGAGGAGTGAAGGAGTGAAGAGTGAGGAGTGAAGAGTGAAG